>NC_064920.1:784589081-784889498 GCF_023897955.1 Schistocerca gregaria
TCCAGGGAATCTGACCGATAATATTGAAAATCACCGATGTCTCGACAAGTAACAGTTACTGTCATTTTAGGGCCGTATCCAGTTGGTGCCTTGAAAATGACAGAGATTTACAACATGTTGGTAGAAGCTTAACTTCTGCTTGGGCAATATGTTGAACATTGTAGTCTGCATAATTAAAAGAATACAAAGTCCCAATCAAAAAGGTTAGGAAGTTCTCATTATTATGTATGCAAATGATATGTGTGTATTGCCTCATGCACAAGTGATTCATTGTATGTTATCTTGAATATTTTTTTTCTCCCACATAGCCTTAAAACACTTTGTCCAAATTAATTCCATGGGGCTACAATGACAGTGACACGTGGGTAAACAGTGACACTGTGTGATCCCATTCACATGCAAGGAATTCGAGTTTGTACGTTGTGTCACGTGACTTTTATAAACTGACGAGATGCAGGAGAACGGCACTAGTCTGGTTTATACAGTGCTTAATATTTTTATTTTTAAGCCGGAAAAAAATATCCGCGGCCGGCCGATGTGGCC
Organism: Schistocerca gregaria; assembly: GCF_023897955.1. Taxonomy (NCBI): domain Eukaryota; kingdom Metazoa; phylum Arthropoda; class Insecta; order Orthoptera; family Acrididae; genus Schistocerca; species Schistocerca gregaria. The sequence goes on from NC_064920.1 coordinate 784,589,625, forward strand.
GAGCGGTTGTAGGCGCTTCTGTCTGGAACCGTGCAACCGCTACGGTCGCAGGTTCGAATCCTGCCTCGGGCATGGATGTGTGTGATGTCCGTAAGTTGGTTAGGTTTAAGTAGTTCTAAGTTCTAGGGGACTGATGGCCTCAGATGTTAAGTCCCATAGTGCTCAGAGCCATTTGAACCAAAAATATGCGCTTTTCTGGTGTTTGTACCTAGTTGATGTTTTCTATATAACTGGCAATGGCCGACTATGAAGCAAGGTATGACAAGAATTGTGAGTCACGTCACGAAACTGACAGTGTTCATTGCTGAATGATAGTCAGTGCTGTTTTTCTTACACGTAGGTACAAGTTTATTCTCAGAAATGAAACCAGAAGAAGAGTCAGCATGCAGAATAATTATCCAAGAACCTATCCCTATGAGGACCTTAAAACCGCCAGTACCATCACTTATTTTCAAAAGATCTTCTTGGAATGATTCTAATTGACCCATCTTTCATCAAGGTAATACACTGTTGAACTACTTCCTTCTCTTGTATCTTGAATTTTTATATGGGATATAGTTCGAGCTGCAAACCTCTCTTCTTAACATATCTGGAACCAACATCTTTTTAATATTCTTTATCTTGATGAAGTACTTGCCATTGAAGCCTGTGTAACTGTAACACGTTTTTGTTATGTCGGGCATTCATCTTTAATTGGAGCATTTTAATACGTCGTTATTAAAACTACCCATCTGTGTTACAAGTTCCTTGCGATTTCGATACTTTCCAGGAGACACGAAACCAACTGTTTCTATGGTTCCCACAGCCCTGACAATTTCGTTTACAATTCTCTTTACAGTTCCCTTGCCGACACCAAATGGTTCTGGAGTCCGTTCTTGTGTATTCCAGTGTCAAGAGTAGGGGACGTGCTTTCAAATTCACGTTTGAAAAAGTTATAAATGCAGTAAATAATCCGTCTTCGCTGCTTGTGAAGTACTTCACATTTATTGCCATCACCTGACTATTCTTTTAATTGCACTTGAACATTTACAAGATACACAATCACAGCTGTAATGCTGCAAGAAAAAAAAGGAAACAAAAAAATTGATAGTTGAATGAATAATTAAGTTCTTGTGAAGTACAGCAACAGTGCAGCATGTAGGAGCGGGATTCTAGCTCTCTAGCTGTAACTCCCTGCTAGCCGCTCGGACAGAGAATGAATACAATTGGCCGTCAGTGGCTAGTGGAGGAGGATGTACAGAATGGCTGAAAATTGGGTCGCCTTCTTGCATGACACGAACTTTAGCAGGGTGGTGAGTGGGGTGACAGACCTCCCTCTCCCTGCGGCAGCCTTGGCTTTACATCCTAACAATGCTGCTCAACTCATTGCAGTATTTTTTTTGGCAGCATTCTACTGAGCGATGTGTTACTTGATTAAACTTCTTTGTTCCTCTTGCGCTTGCAAGGTTTGCCTCTTTGCACAAACACACACAAACAGATTTTCGACATTAGCAAGGTACAGCGAAATGCATAAATGTTACATATAAAACATTGAATGTAGAAGTTGTTTTTCGTGGCTGGAGAACGGAAACCGCAAGATCATAGTCATCTGGCTGATCATCTCTCCTCACACGTCACAGTTTTTGGTATCTTAGCTGCTGCTGACCTCGTCGTCTGAGAAAGAAATTTCAATATTCTGGCCGGCCACTGTGACCGAGCGGTTCTAGGCGCTTCAGTCTGGAACCGCGCTGCTGCTGCGGTCGCAGGTTCGAATCCTTCCTCGGACATGGATGTGTGTGATGTCCTTAGGTTAGTTAGATTTAAGTAGTTCTCAGTCTAGGGGACTGATGACCTCAGATGTTAAGTTCCATAGTGCTTAGAGCCATTTGTACCATATTCTGTATGGATTCTTGTCTCACGCCTTCTTCTATGTTCGACCTTGTTATCTCTTTCCACACGTTATTCCAATTTTCTGGCTTTATTCGTGTGACAGCTTCATTTAGCAGCCCCTCTGTGGCTCGCACCAGGACGATTTTGTTACGCTCCGCGATATCTGCTTTTGTTTGAGCCCAGACAAGTGCGATAGCGTTGTCATGCCAGTGGCACGGCGGAAGTAGTACAACTTTACAGCCGTGGTTCTCTGCTAACGTATCAATTATGTATTGCGTATTCTGTGGCTTGTATCGTAACACGAGTTCCCGAGTCCGCCTGATTAGCTGAGAAGTAGTGTGCTTGTCTGTGATCCAGCGGGGCCTCCCGGGTTGGAGATTTTCTCCGCTCGTGGAGTGGGTGTTGTGTCGCCGTCATCCGCGTCACCGACGAGCAAGTCGATCAATGTGGCGTCACCTGAAATAAGCATTGAAACCCGGCGGGCGAACTTCCGTGGATGGGATTCTTTTTTACTTCTTCCAGAAGTTCCGCTTTTCGCATTTTCTGCTCGAAGCCTATTTTACTATCTTTCAACCAGCTGACTGTTTCGTCTCTCCTTGCAGCAGCCGTTTGTGCCTTATTTAAATGTGCGGAATAGTACTACCAGAACAGCCATTTGGTTGCAAACGAGTAACGAACCAGTCTTTAAATGTATCTGCATTCATTTCCTTGTCGTAGCCAAATCGAAAGACAGAGTGAAACATCATCACAGCACCAGGCACAACACCGGTCATAGAACCAGCATGAACCATAATTAATTAGCCGGCCGCGGTGGCCGAGCGGTTCTAGGCGCTTCAACCCGGAACCCCGCGACTGCTAGGGTCGCAGGTTCGAATCCTGCCTCGGGCATGGATATGTGTGATGTCCTTAGGTTAGTTAGGTTTAAGTAGTTCTAAGTTCTAGGGGGCAGATGACCTCAGATGTTAAGTCCAATAGTGCTCAGAGCCGTTTGAACCATTTGAGCCATAATTAATTGCCCCCACTTACGAGTTGTGTGTGTGTGAAATCTTATGGGACTTAACTGCTAAGGTCATCAGTCTGCACGATCTCTTCCGTGACTTTCCAGGCGTCACAATAACAGAGCTCTCAGATGAAATGGCAGCCTCTTTTTCGGTTGTGACTCTTTTCACTGTTGCTGTAAAAGTGTTCAATTCTTCTGTTACTCTGTTAATCACTTTATTCACTGGTACCAAAGGCCAACATTGTCCTTTTCCGTTTCAGTGTGAACACGCAACCTGTGTATAAATTCGCGTGCTTGAGATTTCAGAGTAGCTCTTTTTCCAAAAGTCCTCTTCCCAGGGCCGGCTGGCGGGGGCGAGCGGTTCTTGGCGTTTCAGTCCGGAACCGCGCTGCTGGTACGGTCGCCGGTTCGAATCCTGCCTCGGGCATGGATGTGTGTGATATCCTTAGGTTAGTTAGGTTTACGTAGCTCTAAGTCTAGGGGACTGATGACCTTAGAGCCATTTGAACCTTTTTCTCCTCTTCCCTGGACTACTGGAAGCCGTTTTCCACATACAAACCAAGAAACTCACAAAATTAGAGGAATGCACACATGGCCGTATTTAGGCAGGTGCAATATGTGCAGCTCCACATGGCGATAAACTTTTGGCTCGACAAACCTTTGGGGCTGATAAAATGATGCCATCGAAATTCTTTATTTAAGTATAATGTTAAACGTTCATTTTAATAGCGTTGAGGCATTCAATAATTTATTGACAAAGTGTTGGTAAATATTTGTACCTGTCATTAAACTTGTATTTTACTGCTATTCCACTTGTGTAACTTCTTCCATGTATCAGAGCTGAGGGCCATGTGAAACAGGGAGCGCGCAACCTGCGCGGGCACACGCAGCTGTCACTGTGTTGCACGCTACGCTAGCAGGGCAAACAGGAGGCGCCCGTCCGCGGTAGCTCGCCCTTGCCTGCGGTGTACAGATGGTAGATGGTGGACAAGTACGCACAATATGACTGCAGAAACAGAAAGACTGATTTGGTGCGTGAAAATGTACTTTGTGCGATGTGGGACACTGTGATTCTAAAAATGTTATGGAGAAGACGGCAACAAGAAAGGAAATTGATACAATTGTACTGGGTGATTATAATTAAACTTTCCGTATTTAACAAGTTATAACTCGGAAACTAATCACCGTACGACAACCAAACTTGGTAGCATTAGTGTCAATGACATTGGGAAGAGAAAATGCAAAATCAATTCATTTGAAACACTTAATGTGCTGCTACGATACGTCATACCATTACATTCCGGTACCATTACTGCCACAAAAGGGGCTCAAAATGGCGCCCAGAAGGGGCTGAAAGCGCAGGATTGCATTCTGCACCCTCTTGTATGCTACCGTTCAGATCAGCACATGGCGCTACGGTCGCAGGTTCGAATCCTCCCTCGGGCACGGATGTGTGTGATGTCCTTAGGTTACTTAGGTTTAAGTAGTTCTAAGTTATAGGGGACTGATGACCACAGATGTTAAGTCCCATAGTGCTCAGAGCCATTTGAACCATTTTTTGAAATCAGCACATGGGCGAATGTTCCCTTGGTAAACCCTATTTTTCTGGTAGCCCCACAACCAGAAATCACAGGGACTGAGGTCAGGTGACCGTGTTGGCCAATCATTTGGAAACGGTCTGCTGATAATCCAGTCGTTTCCAGATTTGTTGCGGAGAAGCAGACGAACTTCACTTGCGATGTACGGTGGGGTCCCATCTTGCTTGGAAACTGTTGAGTTCAGTGCGTTTCTTTCCTGCTGGGCGGTTATGGCATGGTGGCGAAGCATATCGCAGTAACTCTGGTCAGTCACACTGCACGTCTTTGCTCCTTGGGCGCCAGTCTGTTCAAAATAGAATGGCTCACGATGAGCATAGCCGTGAAGCTACGCCGTACGGTGACACGTTCAACATACAGACGAAAGGTGACTGGAGGTGAAGATCCCCACAATCGGCAAGTCTGTGTGTTCACCTCACCCGTCAGAGGAAAATGAGCTTCGTCTGTCCATATGATGGTCCACGGCCAGCCTTCGTCAACTTCAGTCCTTGCGAGAAAGTGGAGAGCGAAGTCAACACGTCATTGTGCGTCCTGAGGTGTAAGCTGCTGCACGATATGAATATTGTACGGATACCATTTGGGAGTGGTTCGAAGCACCTTCCGTACAGTGGACCACGGCATGTTCAACTGCCGTGACTCAGCACGCGCACTGCCTGACGATCAGGAATGGCGCGCAGCTTTGTCTGGTGTAGCAGCAGTGAATTCATCAACCGTCTGCGGTGCAACCGGTCGTCGGCCTCTTCCCGGAGCCCAGTTCTCCAGTCGATTCGAACTTCTTCATCATGCTCCGCACTGCAGGTGGAGAAACAGGACCCTTCCGCGGGCGATATTCTCGAAGAGCAGCTGCAGCATTACTGTTATTTTGGTAATAGAGATTCACAAATAATGCCCTGCTCGTTTTGTCCAAGCTCATGTTGACACGTCAACAAGAGCAATGCGACTCGTCAGGTGTGTGACACTGATCATGGCAACTGGTAGCCATAGCTGGAAATGGGCGGTGGCGCCGTGACGATTGGAAATCATGCACCCCATACTATGGACATTAATGCAACGACAATTACTTTCCGTGTCATAATGTATTAAATAGGGAAAGTTAATTATAACATCCAGGTATATTAAAAAGGTGTTTTCCTTGTTTCTGAATAAATGCACATTTGCGTTATATAGTACCAGATGTATATTGTAGTGTACAATAGAGCTCAGCTGAAATAATAATGTGCTTGCACAAACTAGTGGTGCCGTTGTAGCGCAACTTCTACATCTACATCTACATCTACATCTACATCTACATCTACATCTACATGACTACTCTGCAATTCACATTTAAGTGCTTGGCAGAGGGTTCATCGAACCACAATCATACTATCTCTCTACTATTCCACTCCCGAACAGCGAGCGGGAAAAACGAACACCTAAACCTTTCTGTTCGAGCTCTGATTTCTCTTATTTTATTTTGATGATCATTCCTACCTATGTAGGTTGGGCTCAACAAAATATTTTCGCATTCGGAAGAGAAAGTTGGTGACTGAAATTTCGTAAGAAGGTCTCGCCGCGACGAAAAACGTCTATGCTGTAATGACTTCCATCCCAACTCGCTTACCATATCTGCCACACTCTCTCCCCTATAACGCGATAATACAAAACGAGCTGCCCTTTTTTGCACCCTTTCGATGTCCTCCGTCAATCCCACCTGGTAAGGATCCCACACCGCGCAGCAATATTCTAACAGAGGACGAACGAGTGTAGTGTAAGCTGTCTCTTTAGTGGACTTGTTGCATCTGCTAAGTGTCCTGCCAATGAAACGCAACCTTTGGCTCGCCTTCCCGACAATATTATCTATGTGGTCCTTCCAACTGAAGTTGTTCGTAATTTTAACACCCAGGTACTTAGTTGAATTGACAGCCTTGAGAATTGTACTATTTATCGAGTAATCGAATTCCAACGGATTTCTTTTGGAACTCATGTGGATCATCTCACACTTTTCGTTATTTAGCGTCAACTGTCACCTGACACACCATACAGCAATCTTTTCTAAATCGCTTTGCAGCTGATACTGGTCTTCGGATGACCTTACTAGACGGTAAATTACAGCATCATCTGCGAACAATCTAAGAGAACTGCTCAGATTGTCACCCAGGTCATTTATATAGATCAGGAACAGTAGAGGTCCCAGGACGCTTCCCTGGGGAACACCTGATATCACTTCAGTTTTACTCGATGATTTGCCGTCTATTACTACGAACTGCGACCTTCCTGGCAGGAAATCACGAATCCAGTCGCACAACTGAGACGATACCCCATAGGTCCGCAGCTTGATTAGAAGTCGCTTGTGAGGAACGGTGTCAAAAGCTTTCCGGAAATCTAGAAGTACGGAATCAACTTGAGATCCCCTGTCGATAGCGGCCGTTACTTCGTGCGAATAAAGAGCTAGCTGCGTTGCACAAGAGCGATGTTTTCTGAAGCCATGCTGATTACGTGTCAATAGATCAAGTTAAGTTACAAATATGCCGCTCTCACAACATCGTCCGCAGAGTGGATTGTAAGTCCATAGGCCTTAAAAAGACTCTTGAGTGGACATACCGAAGGCATTTTCCACCACACAAGAGCCACTGGATATTTGTTCATTGGGAATTGCTTTTGAAGGATCTTCTAAGGGCACTGATTTGGGGAAAGGTTTCATCAGATAGCACTGTAATTTAAACTCTTCATCCCCTGTCAGTGCCTGCCATGTTTGTGCCGGACAGTGGGTTCAGAAGGCAGAATACATTTTCCCCTCGTAAATTAGTGGAAAACGCAGTGTTTTCAAAAATTGTGGTGTCACGCTGTCTGCCATATCTGCCTACGTCGATAACCACGAAGCTGTAATCGTGATCAATGAGTGCAAGCGGGACAATTTACAACAAGTTTTTGGAACAGAGATTAATTTGTGCCACTGTTGTTAGAGCACTTCGTTCTAACATGCTTCTCATCCAAGCTACAACTGCCGTTACGAAACTGCCGCTCTTCTATCAATTCTATTTCAGTTTTGTTCCATATATACTCTGCTAATTGAGGTAAAGACAGTGGTTGTAAAAAGTTGTACAGTTATTGTCATATATATTTTCCTTCCCATAAGGAATTAAAAACCACTGGTGTGGTGTGAATCACCAGTGGCCAAATATCTGGAACAAATTCTATTATTTGTTAGTAATAAATGCATAATACGAAACAAAATAATTTGCAGATGGCTTGACTGACAGGTGTGACTGTTGGAGCAAAACGGAAGAATCCACGAGACTCCCACAGAATACCTATAATTCATAAAAGGAGGCACAGGTTCAGCAAAGAAGTACTAGAACTGGCCATGGGCAGATCATTTGGAGTTTCTTCCTGACATGCTATCGCCACGTCATACATTACCAAATACCGAAGAGTCAGAGAATCCGTTTCCAGACAACGGGGATCGAGAAGAAGAAGCGTTATAGAATCCGTGATGTCAGTTCATCCACCGAAAAATCCAAAATGGAAATAAATAAATGAAGATATAGCTGCAGTCACGAATTATCAACACACTGGAGACAGTAACAGGAGAGAGTAGCGCGAGCTTGTCCATATGGCAACTTATTTTGAGACATTCCCAGTTCGAACATAAATTCATTTAAAAATGCAGCTAGCATAGTATTTGGAGAGACTAGACGTCCGATGTTAAACGATAAAACCACCACGTATGTCCCCCGCAGTCCCTGCATGACCCAGTACAGTGGTGTCACAATGTCGTTCTGATACTATGTCATGAAATGAAGTCACCGTTGCAACTTTGGAACCAGGGAAATCTTTCAATGACTTTTCTAGCAACAGAGAAATGTAATACAAGGCAGATGCTTTGTTTCGATGTAGACAATTTACCTGTAGTTCACACTTGTTTGTACACAGTGTTGACAATATTTTTCAGTTTATATTTTATTTATATAATACCATGTTTTATGATTATTACTATTTAGAAGAATAATAAAATAAGGTAAATGATTTTTACCATAGATAAAAAATGGAAATGAGCATATGGCATCGTTGGCCGGGAGGCCCCGCTCGGGGAAATTCGGAGTCAAGTGCAAGTCTTATTTCATTCGACGTCACATTGGGCGACTTGAGGACAACACAAATACCAGTCTCCCCTACAAGGGGAGAAAATCTCCAACCCGACCGTGAATCGAACCAGGGCCCGCTTGCGTCGGAGGCAAGCACGGTAGCTCTCAGTTAAGCAGCCAGACTTTCCCAGAGATAATGTTCTGTCATAAATCATGTTCTACCTAGCATCGACAGGGGAATCAATTAACATATACTGTAGCGTCAAAGAAACTAGTATAGGCATGCGTTTTCGAGTACAGAGATATGTAAACAGGCAGGAAACTAAGCTGCGGTCGGCAACACCTATATAAGACAAGTGTCTGGCCCAGTTGTTAGATCGCTTATTACTGCTACAATGGCAGATTATCAAGATTTAAGTGCGTTTGATCGTGGTGTTATAGTCAGCGCACGACCGATTGGACACAGCATCTCCGAGGTAGCAATGAAGTGGGGATTTTCCCGTACGACCATTTCACGAGTGTACCTTGAATATCAGGATTGCGGTAAAACATCAAATCTCCGACAACACTGCAGGCAGAACGAAACCAACGATGACTGAAGAGAATCGTTCACCGTGCCAGAAGCGCAACCCTTCAACGAACTGCTGCAGATTCCAGTTCTGGACCATCAACAAGTGTCAGCATGCGAACCATTCAACGAAACATAACCGATATGGGCTTTCGGAACCGAAGGCCAACTCGTGTATCCTTGATGACTGCACGACGCAAAGCTTTGGGCCTCGCCTGCTCCCGTCAACACCGATATTCGACTGTTGCTGACTGGAAACATGATGGCTGGTCGGACGAGTCTCGTTTCAAATTGTATCGAGCAGATGGACATATACGGGTATGGAGACAACCTCTTGAATCCATCGAACCTGCATGTCAGCAGGGGACTGTTCAAGCTTGTGGAGGCCCTAGATACGTCTAGAAACGGATCTGAAAGGTGACACGCACGTAAGCCTCTTATCTAATTACCTGCATCCATTCATGTCCAGAATGCGTTCCAGCGGACTTGGGCAATTCCAGCAGGACAATGCGACACCCCACACATCCATAATTGCTACAGAGTTACTCCAGGAACACTTCTGAGTTTAAACACTTTCGCTGGCCACCAAACCCCTCAGACATGAACATTATTGAGCATTTATGGGATGATTTGGAACACGCTGTTCAGAAGAGATCTCCAACCCGCTCGTACTCTCACGGATTTATAGACAGCCCAGCACGGTGTCAGTTCCTTCCAGCACTACTTCAGAAATTAGTCGAGTCCATGCCACTTTGTGTTGCGGCAATTCTGCGTGCACGCTGGGTTCCTACACGATATTAGGCTCTTCAGTGTAATAAATAATATACTGACAAGTCTTTCCTCTGAAACAATGGGCTTTCTCTAGTTTGTTTCGATTTTTGAGATTTTTGGTTCCCCCCATGAACCACGGACCTTGCCGTTGGTGGAGAGGCTTGCGTGCCTCAGCGATACAGATAGCCGTACCGTAGGTTCAATCACAACGGAGGGGTATAAGTTGAGAGGCCAGACAAACGTGTGGTTCCTGAAGAGGAGCAGCAGACTTTTCAATAGTTGCAGGGGCAACAGTCTGTAACATTAACCAAAACGGCCTTGCTGTGCTGGTACTGCGAACGGCTGAAAGCAAGGGGAAACTACAGCCGTAATTTTTCCCGAGGACATGCAGCTTTACAGTATGATTAAATGATGATGGCATCCTCTTGGGTAAAATATTCCGAAGGTAAAATAGTCCCCCATTCGGATCTCCGGGCGGGGACTACTCAGGAGGATGTCGTTATCAGGAGAAAGAAAACTGGCGTTCTACGGATCGGAGCGTGGAATGTCAGATCCCTTAATCGGGCTGGTGGTTAGAAAATTTAAAAAATGAAATGGATAGGTTAAAGTTAGATATAGTGGGAATTAGTGAAGTTCGGTGGCAGGAGGAACAAGACTTCTGGTCAGGTGACTACAGGGTTATAAACACAAAATCAAATAGGGGTAATGCACGAGTAGGTTTAATAAAGAATAGGAAAATAGGAATGCGGGTAAGCTACTGCAAACAGTATAGTGAACGCATTATTGTGGCCAAGATAGATACAAAGCCCACACCTACTACAGTAGTACAAGTTTAAATGCCAACTAGCTCTGCAGATGACGAAGAAATTGAAGAAATGTATGATGAAATAAAAGAAATTATTCAGACAGTGAAGGGAAATGAAAATTTAATAGTCATGGGTGACTGGAATTCGAGTGTAGGAAAAGGGAGAGAAGGAAACGTAGTAGGAGAATATGGACTGGGGCAAAGAAATGAAAGAGGAAGCCGCCTGGTAGAATTTTGCACAGAGCACAACTTAATCATAGGTAAACACTTGGTTCAAGAATCATAAAAGAAGGCTGTATACATGGAAGAAGCCTGGAGATACTGACAGGTTTCAGATAGATTATATAATGGTAAGACAGAGATTTAGGAACCAGGTTTTAAATAGTAAGACATTTCCGGGGGCAGATGTGGACTCTGACCACAACTGAAGGAACTGCAAAAAGGTGGGAATTTAAGGAGATGGGACATGGATAAACTAAAAGAACCAGAGGTTGTACAGAATTTCAGGGAGAGCATAAGGGAGCAATTGACAGGAATGGGGGAAAGAAATACAGTAGAAGAAGAATGGCTAGCTTTGAGGGATGAAGAAGTGAAGGCAGCAGAGGATCAAGTACGTAAAAAAGACGAGGGCTAGTAAAAATCCTTGGGTAACAGAAGAAATATTGAATTTAATTGATGAAAGGAGAAAATATAAAAATGCAGTAAATGAAGCAGGCAAAAAGGAATACAGACGTCTCAAAAATGAGATCGACAGGAAGTGCAAAATGGCTCAACAGGGATGGCTAGAGGACAAATGTAAGGATGTAGAGGCTTATCTCATTAGGGGTAAGATAGATACTGCCTACAGGAAAATTAAAGAGACCTTTGGAGGTAAGAGAACCACTTGTATGAATATCAAGAGCTCAGATGGAAACCCAGTTCTAAGCAAAGAAGGGAAAGCAGAAAGGTGGAAGGAGTATATAGGGGATCTATACAAGGGCGATGTACTTGAGGACAATATTATAGAAATGGAAGAGGATGTAGATGAAGATGAAATGGGAGATACGATACTGCGTGAAGAGTTTGACAGAGCACTGAAAGACCTGAGTCGAAACAAGGCCCCGGAGTAGACAACATTCCATTGGAACTACTGACGGCCTTGGGAGAGCCAGTCCTGACAAAACTCTACCATCTGGTGAGCAAGATGTATGAAACAGGCGAAATACCCTCAGACTTCAAGCAGAATATAATAATTCCAATCCCAAAGAAAGCACGTGTTGACAGATGTGAAAATTACCGAACTATCAGATTAATAAGTCACAGCTGCAAAATACTACCTCGAATTCTTTACAAACGAATGGAAAAACTAGTAGAAGTCGACCTTGGGAAAGATCAGTTTGGATTCCGCAGATATGTTGGAACACGTGAGGCAGTACTGACCCTACGACTTATCTTAGAAGCTAGATTAAGAAAGGGCAAACCTACGTTTCTAGCATTTGTAGACTTAGAGAAAGCTTTTGACAATGTTGACTGGAATACTCTCTTTGAAATTCTAAAGGTGGCAGGGGTAAAATACAGGGGAGCAAAAGGCTATTTACAATTTGTACCGAAACCAGATGGCAGTTATAAGAGTCGAGGGACACGAAAGGAAAGCAGTGGTTGGGAAGGGAGTGAGACAGGGTTGTAATCTCTCCCTGATGTTATTCAATCTGTATATTCAGAAAACAGTAAAGGAAACAAAAGAAAAATTTGGAGTAGGTATTAAAATCCATGGAGAAGAAATAAAAACTTTGAGGTTCGCTGATGACATCGTAATTCTGTCAGAGACAGAAAAGGACTTGGAAGAACAGTGGAACGGAATGGATAGTGTCTTGAAAGGAGGATATAAGATGAACATCAACGAAAGCCGAATTAAGTCAGGTCTTGCAGAGGGAATTAGATTAGGAAATGAGACACTTAAAGTGGTAAGGGAGTTTTGCTATTTGGGGAGCAAAATAACTAATGATGGTCGAAGTAGAGAGGATATAAAATGTAGACTGGCAATGACAAGGAAAGCGTTTCTGAAGAAGAGAAACTTGTTAACATCGAGTATAGATTTAAGTGTCAGGAAGACATTTCTGAAAGTATTTGTATGGTGTGTAGCCATGTATGGAAGTGAAACATGGACGATAAATAGTTTGGACAAGAAGAGAATAGAATCTTTCGAAATATGGTGCTACAGAAGAATGCTGAAGATTAGATGGGTAGATCACATAACTAATGAGGAAGTATTGAATAGAATTGGGGAGAAGAAAAGTTTGTGGTACAACTTGACCAGAAGAAGGGATCGTTTGGTAGGACATGTTCTGAGGCATCAAGGGATCACCAATTTAGTATTGGAGGGCAGCGTGGAGGGTAAAAATCGTAGAGGGCGACCAAAAGATGACTACACTAAGCAGATTCAGAAGGATGTAGGTTGCAGTAGGTACTGGGAGATGAAGTAGCTTGCACAGGATAGAGGGATAGAGTAGCATGGTGAGCTGCATCAAACAGTCTCAGGACTGAAGACCACAGCAACAACGAGATTGTGTAACGTTTCCAGTTGTTCGCGAGACATTCGACAATAACGAAAGAAACGGTATTTACTAGGCAACAGTTCCTTGCAAAGACGATGAAATCCCCGACATCTTAACGTTTAGTATTTATTTCATATTTCCACTTTCTTCGTTTCCGCTATGCGAGTGCAAATAAAGACAACAGTAGATCGCCGTGAGAACCGCTGCTCGTGTTTACTGGACAGCATCTAACTCGCCAGCAACGAGCGCCATTCGTGACAACTGGATCGGTGCGTCCTGCACGCGCTCTGTTTGTCCACAGCCGACTGCAGCGGGCAGCAGGGCGTTCTGAGCGCGCGGGCAGCCTGCTCAATGTTTGACACAGCTTATTCTCCACATAATCACATAACCTGCGTGATCTTGCGTATGGCGTGTTCTTCAAGGTTTCATTCAATCATGACACTGTTGCCATCATACACGACACCACTGAGATCCCCTGCTATACCCGCAGGACTGGAAAGATAGTTTAATTAGTGGAAAGGGGCCAAAATAAGTGGCTGCCAGATGCATTCGAACATACTACTTTATTTATTTGACAAACATTACAAGAGTAAAGAAAACATTTAAAAACAAAGCAAGCCAAACATAAATTTTAAAACTTAATTCCCGGCCAGTTAATCTCACGCCTCGAGGGCAGAACAACTTTAACTTAAAACCGGCTGAAGGCCAATAACTTAAGGCTCAAAACAGGAATTTGAATTTTAAAAGGCAGAAGGCCTTATCGTAAAATTTCTTTAAATCAGGCTGAAGGCCCATACAATCTCATACCTTAAGGAAAAACAACTTTAACTTAAAATGGGATAGAAGCCATACATAAACGAACAAGAAGGACAAATAAGAAAAGGCAGCACATCAAACGGAGCTCAGAAGTTTCCAAGGGCCGGCCTGGAATTCAAACACTAACGGTCAATGGACCAGGTGACAGGATAACCTCCGCTCCACCCGACCAGCACACAACAGGGAGTTCAATGCAACAACACAGAAGGTATCGGCGCCCACAACGAATTACACATTTGGCTGTCAAAACTACATGCCGTGCTGGACAGCCACAACACGACGAGGAAAATACACTGCCTGAATTTAAGTCAATGGCCAGGGCAGGTAACCGGAACGATAACGGCCACAATGCAGAAGATTCCGCTGGTGCACTTGAATTCAAAATAATCAAGTTAAGTTAAACTGCACCGGGGGGAGGGGGGGGGGGGGGGTTGGCCACAATTTCGCCAACTGGAAAACATATGTTGTTGACAGCCCAAAACGAAATTCAAACGACACAGTGTGTACAGTTGGGGCAGGTTGGTAGATTAAGTAAAGACTCAACTTTCGTGTCTGGGATCAGTGAGCCACGGACCTTGTAGCAATCAGAAAAACCCCTCATACTCCGACTGCGCGTCGACGCTTCCAGCGGCCCCGGCGAAACATGCGCCACGGAGACTTCCTCGCTGCTCCACGCCAACCCACCTACTGCCCACACACGGCACAGCCGAAAACTATAAGCGCGAGTCCAAAGATAGTACACGGATATGAATATCGATATACGCTGCTGCTGCCACTTGTGGAGAGAGAGAGTAACAGCATAATCGAGATAACTGCAGGAAACTAACCACAGAATAGGATCCAGGGTTTATTGCAAAGCATAACACGAGCCAGCCCTGGCTCAACAACTTTTCATGGAGTCCCCAGCTTAAAATTAAGGTATGTAATTCGGGTACTCGCCACAGTGAAGCTGGTTCTGTTGGATTTGATATGATCAAAGTACAGTGGACTACTGATTATCTGGCTCGTGACAACACTTCCTCCGTACTATGAGACCTACTTAATTAATATCATTATAATAATGGTTCTGAGCACTATGCGACTTAACTTCTGAGGTCATCAGCCGCCTAGAACTTAGAACTAAACTCCTGGAAATTAAAATAAGAACACCGTGAATTCATTGTCCCAGGAAGGGGAAACTTTATTGACACATTCCTGGGGTCAGATACATCACATGATCACACTGACAGAACCACAGGCACATAGACACAGGCAACAGAGCATGCACAATGTCGGCACTAGTACAGTGTATATCCACCTTTCGCAGCAATGCAGGCTGCTATTCTCCCATGGAGACGATCGTAGAGATGCTGGATGTAGTCCTGTGGAACGGCTTGCCATGCCATTTCCACCTGGCGCCTCAGTTGGACCAGCGTTCGTGCTGGACGTGCAGACCGCGTGAGACGACGCTTCATCCAGTCCCAAACATGCTCAATGAGGGACAGATCCGGAGATCTTGCTGGCCAGGGTAGTTGACTTACACCTTCTAGAGCACGTTGGGTGGCACGGGATACATGAGGACGTGCATTGTCCTGTTGGAACAGCAAGTTCCCTTGCCGGTCTAGGAATGGTAGAACGATGAGTTCGATGACAGTTTGGATGTACCGTGCACTATTCAGTGTCCCCTCAACGATCACCAGAGGTGTACAGCCAGTGTAGGAGATGGCTCCCCACACCATGATGCCGGGTGTTGGCCGTGTGTGCCTCGGTCGTATGCAGTCCTGATTGTGGCGCTCACCTGCACGGCGCCAAACACGCATACGACCATCATTGGCACCAAGGCAGAAGCGACTCTCATCGCTGAAGACGACACGTCTCCATTCGTCCCTCCATTCACGCCTGTCGCGACACCACTGGAGGCGGGCTGCACGATGTTGGTTCGTGAGCGGAAGACTGCCTAACGGTGTGCGGGACCGTAGCCCAGCTTCATGGAGACGGTTGCGAATGGTCCTCGCCGATACCCCAGGAGCAACAGTGTCCCTAATTTGCTGGGAAGTGGCGGTGCGGTCCCTTACGGCACTGCGTAGGATCCTACGGTCTTGGCGTGCATCCGTGCGTCGCTGCGGTCCGGTCCCAGGTCGACGGGCACGTGCACCTTCCGCCGACCACTGGCTACAACATCGATGTACTGTGGAGACCTCACGCCCCACGTGTTGAGCAATTCGGCGGTACGTCCACCCGGCCTCCCGCATGCCCACTATACGCCCTCGCTCAAAGTCCGTCAACTGCACATACGGTTCACGTCCACGCTGTCGCGGCATGCTACCAGTGTTAAAGACTGCGATGGAACTCCGTATGCCACGGCAAACTGGCTGACACTGACGGCGGCTGTGCACAAATGCTGCGCAGCTAGCGCCATTCGACGGCCAACACCGCGGTTCCTGGTGTGTCCGCTGTGCCGTGCGTGTGATCATTGCTTGTACAGCCCTCTCGCAGTGTCCGGAGCAAGTATGGTGGGTCTGACACACCGGTGTCAATGTGTTCTTTTTTCCATTTCCAGGAGTGTACTTAAACCTAACTAACCAAAGGACATTACACACATCCATGCCCGAGGCAGGATTCGAACCTGCGACCCTAGCGGTCGCTTGGTTCCAGAACCGCACGGCCACTCCGGCCGGCTATCATTATAATACTTCTCCATAATAAAATGAGGATTAATGTATTGTATGTTCTGAACTTTTCCCAAGCTTCAGCAAGCAGGCGCCCGCTACAATGCTACGTGGCCTTTCAAAATGTTTTACATCTCTCCTGTGCTTCTAAAACATCTGAAGTCACAATTATAATACTGAATAAATTACCAGAATCATTCTTTAAAAAAAAGACACATAGAAGCGCTCAGTTTTTCTTCAATTGCTTCTCAGACTGATAAAGTGTGTGGGTTATTAAACTGTTCCTTGTGTTTTTATTAACTAAAGAGTCCGAAATGGGTGCTAAACGAAAAACCCTTGTGATGATTACGGATGTCAGAAAATGTTACTAAAATTGGGATTTGGTATGAAAGACTGTGTTTTTAATGTTACTGCTGGGGTCGAAAGAGAGAATTTATGGAACTCCGGCCTATCCAGTTTTTCTGTTGTCCAGCTTGATACTCCACCACATTAGGCCGGATAGTCGTGAGTCTACTAAATGTTCAATTTACAATACTCTACGTCTCAGAATTTTTTTTCTTCAGTTCACGCTAGAAGATCTAGGTTAAGTGGTGCTGAATACTGAAAGAAAGCCGAAGGAAAAAGACGGAGGAATAGTAACCTTTTACAGAAAATACCGCGACTAGATTCGTATTTTAGTGGTAAAAATGAAAGTGAACCATGGTGGCTCTAAACGTTCAGACGAATTTGTGGTCCAAAAGGGTAATAATGAAGAATGGAATATCCCTGTAAGTGCAGACGAAATTAGAGTTGTAAACGGTAAACAGAATGCAGACGTTCCAAAAGGATGTCAAGAATCTACACGCTCTAAAGCAGCGGATTTTGCCGATTCCGGTAATGACTCATTGTATTGGAAAACAATGACCAGACACTGAGTTATTTTGTTAAAAATAGTGTTCATGAAAACAAAGACGCTGATTTTTCTGTTATGCTGACAGATCCCAGTGATTGGGAAATTATCGACAGTGAATATCTTTTATATTCTCCTAGCAAGGTTGTTGTTGTGTGCATGTCGTAATTTATTCGGTGGTACATTGAGATCATTGAGATGGTACCAGTGATTGGAGCCATGCTAGAATACGAATAGCTGAACATGAAAATTCGATCTCCCATAGAGATTGCTTGTTAAAATTAGAAAAAAAACAAAGGAAAAGAGAGGAATGCAATTGACTGTCGATTGCTCACCCAGTATAACATGAAGTTACAACTGGAGAAATGGCCTAAAAAGAGCTGTGTCTTTAGTTAAGAAGCTAGCTTATAAGGGGCTTATGTCTGGTGGAGACAAAAAGGTATTTGGCCCTTTGAGAAACAGAAATTTCATGACGTGTATGGAATTAATTGTGGTGTATCATTCGTTTTTGGCTGACAATACAGCAAGGTTTAGTAACCCTGGAGAAGGGTTTATTTCACATTTGCCACCGGAAACTTATGAAGGTTTTATACGTCTAGCAGGAAGCCCGAGCGAGGTGGCGCAGTGGTTAGCACACTGGACTCGCATTCGGGAGGACAACGGTTCAAACCCGCGTCCGAGCGTCCTGTTTTAGTTTTCCCGTGATTTCTCTAAATCGCCTCAGACAAATGCCTGGATGGATACTTTGAAAGGGCGCGGCCGACTTCCTTCTCTAATCCGAAGGGACCGATGACCTCGCTGTTTAGTCCCTTCCCTCAAATCAACCAACCAACCATCTTACGGGGAGGTCTAAAACTAAACACCTCCCGAACAGGCCATGAAGGCCCAAAGGTACCGACTGGCCGCCGTGTCATCCTCAGGCCATAGGCGACACCGGATTCGGATATGGAGGGGCATGTCGTCAGCATACCGCACTCCCGGCAGTCAGTTTACGAGGCCGTTATGGGAAGGTCAGTGACCCAAAAAATATGTAATGAAGTTAATTCTTCTACATGTTTTTCAGTCATAGTAGATTCTACATCAGACACATCCCATAATGACCAGTGACGTAAAATAAATAGACATGTAAATGAAGATAGGCTCTCAGCTGAAATATTTCTGTGTTTTATAAAAGGAAATGCAGTTCACAATGATCTTTGAAGCAGTTTTGAATTCTTTAGAAGTGCAAGTACTGAAGTTCGACAACTGTGGCGACCAGATATATGATAACGCAGCCAACATGTCTGGTGCTTACCCGGGCTTGAAAGCAAGACTCAAGGACCGAAACATTCTAATTTTCTTCATTCCATGTTCGGCTCACTCGCTGACTCTAGTTGGCTCATGACCTGCACAGCTGCAATACGGTTTTTTTAAACTTGATTCAAGGTTTATACAGCTTCTTTGCAGATTGTAGAGGTAGATGGGACATCTTGTAAGCATTTATTTATTCTGCAAGTATGACGCTCAGATCACTCTATACAACGCGGTGGTGTGCACGTGAAGATGCTTGTAAGAGTTTGAATGCAAATTGAAAAGCTGTGTATTCTGTATTAAGAACAATGTTAGAAAATTGGAGTAGCAGAGTTAGACGGGAAGCTGAAGGTCTTCATAGAAAATTAAGTAGTATTGAGTTAACTTTGATGACTTCAGTGCAGGGTTGCATTTTGTAACAGCAGTGAAATCAATGAAAAACCTGCAAGCTGAGGACATAGGGATTTCTACTTGGGTTAAAATGTTCGACTCTCTTACAGTGTTTTTAACTGAGCTTCAGACATCTAAAATTGAGGAGGATTCAGCTGAAAAGAAACTTGTGGTGATCTAGAACTGGTACCAGTTCCACCTCCTTCAGCTGCTGAGAATTAAAAAAGGAAACGTCAAATTAAACGCAAGAGATTATTTGATGAATCAGCTGCGTCTGAAGACGAACACAAATGTCCTGAAGAAGAAAGGGGCTCAGAATGTGTTGAGATCTGGAGAAGAATGAAAATCTCATGTTCTAAGTTTACACAAACTCTTCAGCATGAGTTACAAAAGACAGTTAAGGTCTAAAGAGAACGTAACTTAAAGATTTCCGATTGTTTCAAATATCACCGAACTAGAAGCCGTTCATATTTATGATACTGCAGAGATACTTAGAGCCATCTACGGTTTTGACATAGAGAACAACTCTGGTAAAGAATGCATATTTTTTATAAGTTAGCTGGCGTCTACGAAGATAAAAGGTTCTGACAAGTTGTCCTCTCTTCCATTTCTCTGTAGAATGTCGGGTTCAAAAAAATTAGTGATATCTATCTAAACCTGTACAAAGCACTCACGATTTTACAAATGTGCCCCAACAACAAACTGTTCAGCTGAAAGGCCCTTTTCTGTTTTAAAACGGATTGGGAACTACATATGGTCAACAGAAAATCAAGAAAAACTGGTCAGTCTTGGAGTACTCGCCACAGAATCAGGCAAGACAGTCAGTCTGGATTTTCAGGAAGTGATAAACGAATTCGCAAATACAAAAGTGAGAAGAAAGCTTTTCTTTAAGTTCACCATGTTTCGGAAAAGATCAGTCAAATGGTATTATATCATGTATTCCGGACTGACTAAATTTCGTATATAAGTGAAGTAATTTTGGTATAGGGTAGTAAACTGTAATGTTATCCTTTGTATTTTTACCATGTATTGTGTCCAAGCTTGATGTTTCTGTAGTGATTTTTCAGTAAAAGGGGCTAATGAACTGTAGTAGCTATTTTGTTATTTACGGACATCTAGCTTGCACATGTGCTTTGTGTTATTTAAATACTTTAGTAAACTTTAGAAATGAAGCTAATGATTAACGCAGCTTTATTGTTGGTAGTCCATAAACGAATAGCAATGCTGAAGTTTAGGAACGGCGGGCGAAAACAAATCATTGCACAGGGGTGTCACACACCCTAAATACGGCCCTGAGAGCATGCACATAACATGAACCTGAACGAAGCACGCGGTAGCACTCACCAAGGTTATTTAAAAGGGGCACTCACTGAAAGCAGAGATCGCCTATCACTACGGCAACACTTGGGCGTTGCCACGGCAACGTAAATAAAATCTCATGATCTGATTCATCGTCGTTGGACGCGCGAAACACGTTCTTGTGCCAAGGTCACTTCAACTGTCAGCGTTTTTCTCTCGCTGTATGGGGTGTAAGTACTGTATATCAAACTACTCTTTTTTATTTCCCTCAGTGATTAACAGCTTTCGCTCAATGTATATTGAACAAAGTTCTATGTTATTCAGTATCTGTCCGACGTCTTCTGAGAAGGGTCTTGTCTTCTACTACTTATTAACCATTTCTCGCTCGTAAAAAAAGCACATTAATTTCCTTTAAACGCATGTAGGCTACAAGAGAAACTTAGACAAACAGTTGGGTAACAGGACGCTTCATATCTGTCAGGGTCCTTAAGGAACCTTTAAATAGCAAATGCGATGCCTTTTTTCTTGTTATTGCTATAAGTTGTTGTGTGCGTAGCTTGATGTTTCTGCAGTGATTTTTCAGTAAAAGGGGCTAATGAACTGTAGTAGCTATTTTGTTATTTATGGACATCTAGCTTGCACATGTGCTTTGTGTTATTTAAATACTTTAGTAAACTTTAGAAATGAAGCTAATGATTAACGCAGCTTTATTGTTGGTAGTCCATAAAAAAACCATTCTAGAAATCAATACAACATTACTTTTCGCATTCATCTGATATTTTATTCAGTTGTGAATTTTTGGCCTCTTGGCGCGCTGCTGTCGCAGCGTATCATAAAAACCGTGATGTGCAAAACATATGACGGAGTGAATTGAAATTGGACCCCCATTTTAAGCGAATGGACCTTCGAAAATTTGTGTGCAAGTGGAAATATTTCGTGGAGGCAACATGCCAAACATAAACTAGTTGCGCTGTTTAGCGTAAAGACATTTGAAGATAAACGTATAGCGACAGCGATGTTAGTAATCACATGGAAATTTATAACGAGAGTTGAAATATTACGAATGGGAAGAAAGCGAAAGATCGAATAAGTGTAATGCGTTCCACAAAGATTTATGTAAGAATTGTTCTTTAGTCGGCAGGAAATTTATTACAAAGTTTCAGTTGTTAATTGTGTTGCGGTGGTAAATATATTGCATGACGTTATACAAATATAACAAACGTCTGCGAACTATCTAGAACCGTAACCTCAAGTCCAAATTTCTGTATTTGTTATGTGTTTTCAGAGGTTTTGGCGGTTTACAGCGGAAAACATAATTTTCAGGGAATTTGTTTGAGAGATACGAACCACTCCACGCTATTTATTTTGGCTTTGCACCACGGAAACGATTCAGCTTCACCAAAGAAACGCAACGATGATCTGTTCAGGTAGGAAAGAACGTTTTCTGCATCGCTATAAGTGGGACATCTGACATTAAACGAGCTCAAGTTAAAAGAAAATGCAAGTTAGAATGAATAGGTTTATCTGCTCTTAAATTGTGTGCAAGTGAATTAACTAAATATTGGAGGAGGTTTAAAGATCAGAGATAACATGCTCAAAACACACAACGAAACAATTTAGCATCGAGAAGTTGATATTATACATTATTATCGTTCGCGTCGCGTACATTATTGCCGTTGATCCTTCCGTTGTTAGTTAACATAAGAATACAAGTATGCCAAAGATGATGATCACAATCGTTCGCAATTGGAAACCCTCTCCTAGTTCTGCAACAGCCCTCGGAACTCTCACGAGTAGAACATTTAAAAAAAGTACTTCTCATATATTTTAGGTTGAAAGCTTTTTGCCCCACCACCAGTTCACCCCATCTAGTAATAGGTTGACAATGACCACGACTCTACGAAGAGTCGGATCTCAGATAACCCGATCTGTCTCTTGAAGTAAAGAATGAAAAGAGAAGAAGCCGAAAGAACATGAGAAGCCCATTAATCAACCGCCTGTTCTTTTTCATGATATCGACTAGCCCAAGTCGTAGAAACAATAAGCCGGATTCGTCACGCCCACTTGAGTAGGGAGTGAAAGATGAAGACAAATAGCAATAATAAACAAATTAGTGATAAGCTTCAAATAGGCAAAGAGCCTACTGCATTTCATAATTTTACTAGTTTTAAAAGTGATACAATTAACTCTAACCATCTCATATTTTGGGACGTAGTGTGCACAGAATAATTTTTGGTGTAGCTGGAGGTGGAAGGCAGGTAGTTTTTCTAGAAAACAGCATTTTAAACTTACGGATGTCAACATACAAACTCACTAACAGACTGATATATTACGCTTATTGAATTCATAATGATGTAGTAGTCGTGCTTAACAGCTTTCAGATATTTTTTTTATGTAAGAGGTATTGTGTGGCGATGTCCAGGTCCTCTTGGGATATGACATTTTTCATGGTGTCCAGTGTCTTTATTGTGTTCACCAAAGGTAGCCGGAAGCTAACCGCCTGCCGTAGCTAAATGGAAGTGGTCTACTTGAGCACTAGCTACAAACTCTTCGCAGCGCTTGTGGTCGCTTAAATATTATGCTCAGCGTACGAATGCGCAACTCCAAAGTGTTTAGCGGGTGCAGAAAAATAGTTCCAGGTTGCAGTGCCTTCTGTGGTGGCAGACTTAACTATGTGTGGAATCAAAGTTGTTCTTGGCATGAGCACCATCTAGGAGGCGACTGACCATATTGTATGTGAGGTACCCCTCTGTTACTGCCTGGTATGTAGCGCACTCTGAACACAACACTGTATTTCATCTGAAGGAGGCACAGCATTTTTTATTGCTGCTATGATGCCAATTGAAATCAGAGCATTTACTGTGATCACGCTTTTATAGGCATTAATGGTGGTGGCTGCATAGGCAAATGTATAGGATTCTGCAACCGATATTAGACCTATCGCGCTGAACTGAACGAAATTTGAGCAGAGTGCGTGTATTCACGTACTTCAGGAAGACACATAAGACAAGTGAAGTTTCTGATCATGATCACACGTTATTATGGCAATATTAACACATATTGTGCGTCTGACTTAATGTTTTGAATAGTTCCTATCTGAATGAACGAGGCTTGCCTATATTTTGTAAAGAAATTAGGATGTGCAGGTGACATTCACACTGCATGATGCTTAGACCTATCAAGACTAAGAAGCTCAGCTAAGCAGAGACTTATACTATTTAAGCAAATGAACTTTATGGTCTTAGATATATTTTTTTCCAACAGACTGAATATTCCCAACATTTCCTTTTCAATTTTCTTTATCAGGTTTTTGAAGGTCTGCTTATTTATGTTACACGTTTCACTGCCATGGGTAAGAACTGAACACTGGGAAGTACTAGATGCCGTAACGTCCCCTTAGAAAAAACTTTATAAATGGCAGTGCTGGTAAACCTCTAGGTTATATGATTTTCAAACAGCTGAGCAAAACTGAACGTACTCAGACGTTTCTCTTTTTACTTATTCTTATCAACACTAAACTAACACACAATATTTTAAGCGAACCCAGTATGACTTTCAATAATCCCTACAAAAGAAAGGTCCCGACTAACAATAATCTATAGCTTTCATGAATCACATACCTCACAAAAATCTTCGTGACTCGAACTGCTACAATACAGCGAGCGCCAATACTGCCAGCTAAATAAAAGATTCTAACTACTGAAGGCGCTAACTACTGATAGACATAGTCAGCAAATAATGTTCAAAAGTCATAATGTATACCGGTATATCAGTTCATGACATCCAGTGTTACAAATTTCGTTTTTCTGGCGGACGCACGTCCAGATCGTCCGCTCTCAAAACTTTGCCATCTCTCTCTCCATATCCACCACAGCTGGCGGCTCACCTCCAACTGCGCAACGCTACGCGCTGTTCACATCCAACTGCCCAACACTACAATAGCAAATATTCCAACCATACAAACCAGCCACAGACTGCACACAGCACAGTCAGTGATTTTCATACAGAGCGCTACATGGCGTTACCAACATAGAAACCTAAACAGCCTACTTACATAGTACCCATGCTCCCCACAAATATTCCAACCATACAAACCAGCCACAGACTGCACACAGCACAGTCAGTGATTTTCATACAGAGCGCTACATGGCGTTACCAACATAGAAACCTAAACAGCCTACTTACATAGTACCCATGCTCCCCACAAAAAATTTACAAATTGTTTTGCGCAATGGTCACTACATATTTGTTAAAATTTTTATATTAACGCTAATAAATATATCAAATGCACACAATTACTGATACACTAATGGTCAAAACAAAAATTGTCCACTGTTCATAAAGACAGTCCTGATCATTCATCACAATAGTAATTACATTGCAAAAAGTCTGATAAGTAAAATAAATTGCACACGGAAGTAGTGGATTTCCATACAGTCTTGAAGAAGTAATGTTTTCCTTCCAACGGAAAGACAATGCTGACTCCTGATATGCAGGCAGATAATGGGCCACAACAGAGCAAGCCCACAGCAGAATCAGTCGAAGTTTTGATGAATATTGGTAGGTAGGTCATCACATAGCAGATCCACTGTAGTCCTTGTAGAGATAGCCAGCAGCCATCTGTTGTGACTGTGCGGGTGCACAATCACCATCGAAGAGTCTTGCGAACAACATAGCAAGCCCATAAGCCACCACTTGTGCAGTCACAAACGTTTTGGAATTGTCCTTAGAACCAGCAATGCTGTTAACCGGTCCCTTGCTGAATTATCAACAGACGTGCAGACACTAACAGTCCTTTCTTTTTAACTTCTCACCAACAGAAATGTGTGCACTGAAATGAATGCTTTCAAGTTACTTAATTTGATGAACTGGTGTCAATGACAATTTGATAACATGACAATACAATTACAAAGGTACAGAAAACATCATTAAAGAACATAATAATACAGATAACAATTGTAGTAATACAGGCTTTACAAAAGAATAGAGATAAACATATACATCAGTGTTAGAAGAAATATGACATAAGTAAATAAATGAAATAAAGAGAATAGTTTTCAAAACATTAATTTCACATATGAGCAATAAAACATCTTTACAAAGAAAGTAACATATTATTAGAAAAATTCTACAACATAACTCTCATCAGTTAAACACATAAAGACAGGAAGAACACAAATACACAAGCGTACACAAACACATAGCGGGAAACACAAAAGGAAAGGACAGGGTTTGTTTTCCTGCAGTATTTATAGTATTTGATTTGCAAACAAAACTTTCTTTACTTCTTGGAGATCTCCCTTAGTTCATCATTATTCCCAAAAAGTCCTATCTATTCATGTCGTCTTTAAACCCTACTGTTTTGTTCATATCCTCTTTAAATATCATTATTCTTTATTCTACACTACTCATTTTGGCCCAAATCTTTTTCATATAACTTCCCAATGCATTCTTTCCCTATTCTCCATATTTAGTTTCTTATATATTATCCCCCCCCCTCTTAATCTAACTTAAATCTACTGAGCTGAGATACATAAACTAAGGGACGAAGCAATGCAGCAACACAAAACAATTAACACAAACACCAATGACAAAAAAATGCAAATTGACAAAGGCAAGCAGCAGCATATCTAAATTAGCAAAGCAAATGCAACATTACAACTAATATGAGCCAATGTGCTGCAACAAGAAAAATAAATCAGTAGTAAAACTGGGTTAATACAATGTAAAATTCAGTAGAACTATGCCTGGCAAACAGCAGCAGCAAATGCAATAACGTATACCTAAACATGGTAAAATTCAAGCAGAAAGAATATTAAAGTAAAGATAGGAAATGTCTAATACCTATGTCAGATCTTAACACTAGAGTGATGCTTCACAAAACTTACTCTACAAAAAAGTTGAAAAAATTATGTATGCAATTCCTGTGTAGGGAAATGTCTATTTGTGCTCCCTTTTTTAAGAAAGTAGATCATAAAATTATTCTTTACTGTGTCTGTAGACAGAAAACTTTTCTGTTAGTACATATAATAAATTTTATTTTAACCAATGCTGCCGTGCAACTAGAAACTAGATATTAAACAAAATAGGCAAATATATACATAAATCAAGGCATGAAACGTCATTCACTAGCCATATGGCATTTCATAAGGCAGCAAAATATATTTCAACTAGAGAGACATTAGTAGTAAAATGTTTCTCATTATTTCATTAAGAATTTCAGTAACTATCAGAAAGTACAAGCTCCAAAGTGTAATCATATGTCGTCAAGTATGAGCGTGTTGTATTTGCGATGCTTTCTACAAAGAAATGTCAATAGTGAAGGTAATGGCGTCTCCTTTTCTTGTTGTGCCTCTGAAAGGCCCGGCTTCTTTTTTTTTATTTTTTTTCCAGGCAACTGTCACGTAGCAGGGTGCCCACAGTTCATTATGTCAAGGTCACTTACTTTTCTTACTGACAAATTTACAACAGCAGTTTCTGCTACAGTGACAGTTTGATACAAATAAAATTTCGCAGGTCGAGAAATTACAGTAGAAATGTGTAGAAAAGAATCCTCTTGAATAGCAGTGTCGTGATACATTCATGCATGTCTTTACAAAGTACTATTCTTGGTTTTCAACATCCTTTCACCAATCAGAGTCCCTAACCACTACTTATTATTCATATACATGTAAACATGTAATCACACTCCTCATATAGCATCATCTTATTGATCATCAACATATCTCAGCAGCATAATACACATCGTTGTCGTAATAACATCATCATAACAGATCAATCACACCTCAAAATCGTCGCAGCTTCTTCCAATAATCTCAAAACTTTTAAAAAAATTCTCTGCTCACTTCAATTGTGTCATCTACCTCAAACTTACTTCAAAAATCATGATCCCATACCAAATACCTCATTCAAAGCTCTCATAGTATCATAATGGTTCCAATAAAATATGAACACTTTACAAACTACAGAAAAAATACAATTTCGTAATTGTGAATTCACTTATGTAGTAAAAAAATGTTTGTCTCTCTTAAATGATCAGATAGCTGCGTAATTCTGTGTTATAGAAATATGGTACCGATGTGTAAAGTTGTATAAGCAAATATCATATTAGCTAAGGCTCCTTGCGCTTTCCACACGCTTTGTACACAAAGTAAACGTGTACCCCCTGAGGATTAATGTAATTATACCCTCCGGTGTTACAGATTACAGCAATGGAATGAAATGTAGCACGGAAAACCTTTGTATCTTTGTAATTCAAAAACCTTTAAAATAAATGTTTTAAGTACAAAATTAATCACTCAAATACGTGTACTGTAGCGCTAAACTGTGCGTCTTGTTGTAAGATAATCTCTATCATTACATAAGGGTAAAAAATGTGCCAAGTATCGTAATTATCGTCGTCCGTAAGCAAAGTTCTGTAGAAGTCAATGTTCTTACCTCGTAATAAATAAAAGTGAAATGCTATGCGTATAGATATCGTAGCTATTATGTACATTTCCGTGATCAAGAAAGTACTATACTGTAATGTATTGTTGTGCTACGGAAAAGGCTGTCTCATTGTAGCTATACCACAAAAGTTACTACTAAAACATGTTTTACTTTCCAGAAGAATTCAGAAAAACTGTGCAGATATACACAGATACAGCGCAAAAACAATAATATAAATTGTGTCACTCATTAGTAGCGTCATGATATAATCACGTAGCTGTCAAATAAACTAACCACTGTGTCATCTGGTATCTCTCAGAAAGTACTTTAAATCGAGAATATTTTTTCAAGTAAACCAAAATGTTGCATTAAAATCTCATTAGCACTACCGGTATATGTTCTAAGTATGTAAGCCTTATAGTCATTACGTAATCGTGCAAATAACAAGCAAGAATGTACGCGCGCGCACAATAACACTGTGTCGTCTGTTCATTATAACAATGCATTCGTAATTACTGCCTAAATATGTTCCCTAGGTTCTAGACTGGAAAGTTAACTTCAAAACATTGTTGCATGTTAACAGTTTCCAATTGTGACAAAGTGTACTAGTAATATGACGTGAAATATTTTGTAGCAAAGACTAAGTTATAAAGTAGATTATCTCTTAATAAACGGTTTTACATGTGAAATGTGGTGCAACCCTTTACTCTTCCTAGTGCACAGAGTTTCAACTTCAACACAATTATCATGTGGTATACGTCTGATTCTGTAAGGTCCATTGTAAATCAGAAAGAATTTGTGACTCAAGTGTTTCTTCTTACGTGACAATGAATGAGCTTTAATAAGAACTTTCTGACCAATATATAGTTTCTTTGCATTTGCTTGACCGTGTAGTTTTCTCCTTTTGTCTGCAGCGGCATTTATATTTTTAATAGCCAAATCAATTATGTCTTTGTGTCAAAGTTTACGTGTATTCGGAAAAGGTACAAGCTCTCTGATAATGTTCGGTGGTTGGTTCTTCGTTCTTCAGTACAAGAATAGGTGGTAAATAAGTGGAGTCATGAGGCATTTCATTCAGCACATTTTGAAATAAGTGTAAATATCTGTCCCAGTACTGATGCTTTCTGTTACAATAAAGTCTACAAAGCTTATTGATTTCTTTCATAATTCGTTCAGACAGGTTACAATGTGGGGAGTACAATGAAAAACAAAACAGGTTTGATTTTATGATTCCGAAGCATACGTGACCAAAGAGCAGATCTGAATTGCGGTCCGTTATCTGAAATGACTTTAGCAATGTGTCCGACTTCACGTAAGAAATTTTTAACAAAGGCGTTGGTTACAGGCCGTTTAGTGGCTTTACATAACGCTGTGAAAGAAACAAATTTTGAAGTAAGTTCAGCAGCGACTAGAACGTACGAAAATCCATTTGGTGTTCTGACAAGGGGTTCCAACAGATCAACAGCAGCAAATTCTTTTAATTTACAAGGTATGATAGGAAACAACGGAGCACGATGTGAGATAGTAGGTGGTTTACCCCTTTGAAAAAGTTTACAAATAGACAAGACTCTCCGAATTCTCTTTTCCATATTGTTAAAATAACAAGTCGCCCGAAGAATATGATAACATTTTCGTGGAAAAAAATGTACGTAGCTGAAATGAATGTACCAAATGAGCTTATTAACAAAATCGTCAGGAGCGCAAAGTACCCACAGCTTGTCATCAACAGTGCAGCGTTTGAAGAGTATGTTGTTTCTAACCAGATAATAATGCCGCATCTGCGTGTTTATCCTTACATCCTTACTTTTAATGTTTTTCCAAATTGGATCCTTATCTTGTTCAAGAGCAATGTTCTTTAAGGAGTGGTGATGAAGTTATCAAAGGCGACATTCTGAATGTAAGGAATACTGAAATTTTTTTCGAGGTTGCCTTTTGTGTTACTTTTCTCAAGCCCAGGCTGTGCACGTGATAGTGCGTCGGCAACAATATTCTCCTTGCTGGAAATGTAGACTGTTGTGAAGTGGAATTCTTGCAGAAACAATGCCTGACGTTTTAAACTGTCATGATTTAATTTTGAAGTCATAAGAAACTGTAATGCACGATGATCAATGTATACTTTTACATGCTTGCCAGAAAGAAAGAAACTGAATTTGTTAAATGCCCAAACGATAGCTAAAGCTTCTAATTCAGTAGTGGAATAATTTTTTTCAGATTTTGTTAGCACTCGGCTAGCAAAAGCAATGGTTTTCTGAACAGTAGTGATATTTTCTAAGGCTTCTTGATATAAATGGGCACCAAGACCGACTTAGAAGAATCCGTGCTAAGGCAGAAATCTTGTGACAGATCTGCATGAGCTAGTACTGGCGCGTTAAGTAGCGATTCTTTTAAAGAATTGAATTCCAACTGTGCCTGTTCGTCCCAGTTCCAATTAGTATTTTTTCCAGTGAGAGAACAAAGTTTTGGTGTAACTAGAATTTGCATATTCAGAAAACGACGTTAAAAATTTACAAGACCTAGAAAATGGCGGACATAGTTTTTTTGTGGATGGAACTGGAATGGCTCTGATTGCTTCTAACTTTTCAGGAGCCGGCTGAATGTCTTCAGAAGAAATAATGTACTTCACCTTGGCCCTACCGAATTCAGACTTTTCCAAGTTAACTGTAATTCCAGATTCTGCAAAAATACATAACACACTGTTGAGTATGCGATTATGTTGTTCCCATGAGGCTTCTGATATTAGAATATCGTCCACATATAAGGTGATGTGACGTTTTAAGAACTCAGGTAATATGGAATTTAGCCCACGAATGAATTCTGCAGAAGAAATGTTCAAACCAAAAGGAAGTTTCCTAAATTGATAACAAACGCCGAAACAAAGACAATCTGTGTATTTTCTACATTCTGGGTGAAGTTCGATCTGATAAAAGCTGGTTATGAGATCAATGGAAGACAACACTTTTACACCATTAAAATTTTGAAGTAGTTCTTCCAGCGTTTGCGACCTGTCTGTTTCAGTAATGATGGCAATATTGTTTTGACTCGAATCTAAGACCAGCCTGATCGATCAATTTTTCTTCTCAACAACATGTAATGGATTGATGTATGAGCTTACTGCAGGCTCAATAAAGCCCTCGTCAAGCATAGATTGTATTTCTGTTCTAACACGGTCCCTAGAATGTGACGGAATTATGTATGGTCTAACACAAAATTTAGTACGCTCACGAACACGAAATTGGTATTGAAATCACTTGATTGTTCCTGTTTTGTGAGTAAAAACTGTGGAACGTGCTTGTAAAATCTCAAAAAGGTCCTGCCTATCAGTATCATTACAATTCTCAATTGTTTGAATTTTATTCTGAATTAATTCATTAGTATCCCAGGAGGTTCGCAGGAGAACTTCTGTAAAGTTTGGAAGAAGGTAGGAGGCGAGTTACCGGCAGAAGTAAAGCTGTGAGGACGGGGCGTGAGTCGTGCTTGGGTTGCTCAGTTTCTAGAGCACTTGCCCGCGAAAGGCGAAGGTCCCGAGTTCGAGTCTCGGTCCGGCACACAGTTTTAATCTGCCAGGAAGTTTCATTATGATTCTATGTTTTACGCGATCTTGAGTAGCTTGAGACCAATACGCTGAGAGAAAGGCATGACAAAATTCTCCTTCACTGTGACAATCGCGAATGACCGATCGCATTCTTACAGCTGGTTCATTCTCTAAGTAGTCACACATAAATTCTAATCTGTGCTCCAATGACCAGCTTGGAGGAAAACAATGACAGAAATGATGAAGCCATGCTTGTGGATGAATGTCGTTGTCGGAATTCTTAAATGTTTTGAATTTACGTGTAGTAATAAAAAGCTTATAGTCAAAATAATTATGTCGGCGAGTCACATATCGGTCACTGTTACGTCGTTTCGGCGGTTCTACTCAAAATTCGGTGTACCTTGCCAATTTCTTTCATAATTTCCGAAGTGCCCTGTGCTATTATTTTGTGGTTGTTCTGTACTCAGACATTTCTCTCTTTACTTATTGTGATTAACACTAAACAGACACACAATATTTTTAGCGCAACGCAATCTGACATTCAATAATCCATACAAAAGAATGGGCCTGACTAACAATAACTTATACCTTTCATGAATCACTTACCTCACAAAAATCTTGGTTACTCGAACTACTGCACTACAGCGAGTGCCAGTACTGTCAGCTAAATAAAAGATTCTAACTACAGAAGGCACTAAGTACTGATAGGCATAGTCAGCAAATGTAAGATTTTGATAGAGAACAAACAGTGTATTTACCTTAATATTGTTCAAAAGTCATAACATATTATATCAGTTCATGACATCCAGTCTTACAAATTTCGTTTTTCTGACTGACACAGGTCCAGATCGTCCACTCTCAAAATTCTGCCACTTCTCTCCCCACATCCACCACTGCTGGCGGCTCACGTCCAACTGCGCAACGCTACGCGCTCTTCACATCCAACTGCCCAACTCTACAATAGCAAATATTCCAACAATGCAAACCAGTCACAGACTGCACACGGCACAGTCAGTGATGTTCATACAGAGCACTATGTGGCTTTACCAACATAAAAACCTAACGAGCCTACTTACAATGTGACATTCAGTTTCCACCGTAAACTTCAAGTAATTTTTACTCTCTATGTATTTTTTCAGTGTTCGTCCGCTAGTAGTGTCCATTTATTAAAATTACACGAATTCAGCAACTACTTCAGTGAAGTAACTGTTGAAATTCAGCCCTGTCTTCAACATTTTCATCTTGCTGTAATTAATTTTCCGCCGTATTCTCGCATTAGCCTTATTAAGTTCATGTATTGCTTATTAGGGTTCTCATTTAATTTGAACAAAAAAACATCAAAAAGTGATTCATCTTCCTAAGAGAGTTCAAGTAAAAGCTCCTCTAAGGTAGCAGGAAACAACTTGTTCGTGAAATGCCTTTACTGTGCCAAACAACTTTTTTGATTCTGAATTTTTACCCTGTTGATGTAACTGAATTGGAGCTGGAGCTTTAGCACGTCTGTTACGCAATAAAGTGACTTTTGCAAACTGTATCTATTGTTTTTCAAGGCCTCTCAACGAAAATTAAGTCCAAGAAGGAATTGTAGAGGATTTCCGTTTCAGTAGAGAGTAGTGACAGAACAGCCCATGAAGAGGCGGATTATAGCTTACCCTGTTCTCATCGGCGCGTTGCTGGCTAGAAGCTACTACTCATGAGAATAAATGCACAGCTTCACTTAGATTAGTGCAAATAACGCCAACATTTATACGTGGAGCCGTGAAAAAAAACGTATTGTGGTTTAATTAATCAACATACTTGCTAATCGCGAAGAGATACAGTGATTGCTTACCGAACTGTAAGCACTTATGTAAGCTGTGATGCCAGCAAAACTCGGTGCGTGCATGCATCTGTGTGGGGAGGGGGTTGATAGTCTGGGAGTGTTTTTCTTGGACTTGACACGGATAACTAGGGTTTATGAACACGTTATAGAGAAAAAGAAGCTTCTGAAACCGCGACAACGATTTAAAACTGGAAATTTTCGGTACCAACAT
Source organism: Schistocerca gregaria (assembly GCF_023897955.1). Taxonomy (NCBI): domain Eukaryota; kingdom Metazoa; phylum Arthropoda; class Insecta; order Orthoptera; family Acrididae; genus Schistocerca; species Schistocerca gregaria. The sequence continues at coordinate 784,623,156 of NC_064920.1, forward strand.
TACAACACTCCTGAAACACACCAAGTATTCTTGGTTGCATGCGTGGTCAAAAACATGACTGCAGCTGTTCATTGTCTTCAGGAGGAACAGAAGAAAATTTCGACCACAGTGTATCAAAAGCTACTAGAAAGGCCTCGTGAGAATTAAAGCAAAGGAAGCCCCTAAACACTATTAGATAATTTACATGACTTGAACTCCTATTGCAAAACAATTATTGTTTAATCAATGTTTACACATTTGCTTGATACGAGATTTCTAAAATAAGCAGATCACCATGAAATCTCCAAATATTGCCCTGCAGCCAATAGTTCCTTCCTGAGGTGGAAATCGTGTGTAATAAAAATAGAATACAGAAGGCCTTTACTTTTTACATACTTATTAACATTACATGGTTACGCACCCCAAATGTAACATACTAACAAAAGCCAACAAATGTGTTGCACTTATGCCATAAATCGACAAGTGCAGTGTCTCTACTTTGAATGGCATTGATCATGAATATGATGCCTAATCTGTCTGACCAGGGTCGTCACAGAACAGAAGTAGCAGGGTAAAGAGAACTCTGGTACATTTTGTCTGTGTGGGTTGCATGCATTCAGTTGCAAGCATACATTCAGAGGCAAACCTATTGTTCTGCTAAGCGTTATTCCATATAACCCCCAGCTGCCCCCCTCGACCTAGGGGGTCGCTTAACCTATTATTCTGCTCAGTGGTTTATGACCCTCTAAGGATAATCTGTCCTTTATAGAAACCCCCCCCCCCAACCCATATCCCACTCCCCATCATTTTCCCCAACACCTCTCTGGGAAACCACCAACCCTTCACCCCCCCCCCCCCCCTCACTGATACAAGCACACATTTGACATAAAGTTAATTGACTAATTAATTAAATTACTCAATTTATTATCCCCTCTCCCTCTGGGAAATTCCTCAGCACTTCCCTCTCCATCCTCAATTCCCCTTCCTTCCCCATCTGGAAATTAGTGTGAAAAGTCTCGGTATTTGCTGTGGAGGGAGGATCTCACAGCATGAAATTCAAATCAGTGGCAGTAATAATAATATTTTGTTGATTAATCTTTATTTTTCCAGTTTGTGGAAAACAGGGCTCCCCCACTTGGATAGAGCTCACATCTGCCCCGACTTCCCATGATACAATACCTGTAAGCCCTGAGGAATGAAATGAAGTGCAGTGCATTAGCCATTGTTATTGGTGGTATATCTGTCGTCTGGGCATCGAGTGTGTGCATCTGAATGTCATGGAGGTCAAGCCCCTGCTGAGGCTCTAGTTCCAAGTGACTGTGCTAGGTGGCAACAGCGTTCCAGTTCGCTCCCACCTCTAAATCGCTCAAACTGTGTTGAGCTATCAGATGTGACTATGTAGCACTTCTGTGATACTGATGAAAAATGTATTTTGCTGGATATTTTAGCTCAGTTCAGAACTATGTTACTGCAGTGTCATAGTATGTAGTCTCCTGCTGAGAAGGTACTGTCATAATGTTTTCGGTTGATGAGGTTTTGGCGTTGGACATAGAGGAGTTTAATAAGTGTATTACCTGTAAACATACAGCTGAGGACTGCGTCCTTAGACCCTACTCAAGGAATGGAAGGAGGTGATAATGGATGAGCATTGGGTGAATACATTTCAGCAAATAATAGTGATGCAATGGGATGAGCTTATGACACATTTTACACCTCATAAAGTCTACTACCTGGGCTGGAGCTGTTCATGTTTTTTGAAATGGTCTGTCAATCCACGGTGCAGGAGCCAACTTCGTCCTATTGATTAAACCAGGTAGAATGAACCAGGGGTGTTCACCTTGGAGTATGGGCTTTGACAGAGCTAGTTCACAAAAATGTCATAGAGGACGCTTTAAATAGGTTTTTCTCCCCCCTCAGGAACCAGTAGGAACACAATTTTCACCCCCCCCCCCCTCACCTGAAAATTAGCAGAAGCCAATGGAAATGCAGGAACACTAGATCTGGACATATTGTCAGTAAGTCAGGAAATGTAAGATGGATACACTACCAGTAACAGTCAGTCTGTGGAAGAACCCTAAAGCATCAGCAGCCTCAGTCGAGATCGTCCAGTGGCTCCCAACAGAATAGGATGAAGCAGAAGAGTAAGTACTCATTAAATGTCTTTGCTACTTTTACCGCACATAATGGTTCTTCCTCAGGTTCCATTTCTTTGTTCAACTCTATGTCTTTGTCTGTGGATCCTTATTGTTTCTTCTTCTTTGTTCAGCAACCTCGTGTGTGTCTGGACTGGCAGTGACATCCATCATCTCTGGACCAGCAGCAGCTACCACTGGCTTGTCAGAACTTGCAGCAACCTCCAGCATGTTGGGTCCACCAGCGGCAGCGACATTTTACAGCAGGAAAACGAGCTGCTCTTATCCATCCCACTCATTGATTTGTGTAATGAAGACACCCAGCCAGTTCTTGACTCTCAGAAGAACTGTGCTGGGAGCCCTACACCACGTAGTGCATGTCTGTACCGCCCTACAACATACACAGCATCCCAGAACATAGTGTGTTATTGCAAGGACAGAGTGTTGATGTGGTGGACGAGAAGTTGCTGGTTTCTCTCAGTGCTCATTGATTTTCACTTCAATTTATAATTTAACAGCTAGAGGTGCAAAGCACATAAATATTGGTATAAAAGCATCAGTGGACAGCGACTGGCATGTTGTGTTAGAGACTGCAAATGCATTGAGAAATGTTAAAGTGGGGTTTACGAAGGTGGAATGGGATGAACTGTGTAATGCAGAAACATAAATCAATCAACAGATGAGCTCTGAGTATCCTTCATCTCCAGATATTTACTGTGCTGACCTGATGCTATCTATGACATCACTGTTAGACAGCCTGACACTCATGTTGAGATGTGGAGACTGATCTATTTATCTGCAACAGTCCACTGTCACAAACTTGTTTGGCCTACATATGATGCTGTCAGAAAGACTGAACCGTGGGGCGCTGTATGTTCAAACTGTGTATAAAGACGTTGTGAACCATCTCTGTATGTATAGTGTACATGCAAATGATTTAGAACACTGCAGCAATACAGTGTCAAAATAAGAATCTAAGGGAACATCCGTCAATTTGAGAGAAATATACACTGAATTCTGTACAAACAAGAAAGCTTTATTTGGAAAATACTGTACTGTTGTCAAGACTGCACCAATGAATACTTATTGAAATATTTCATTGCTGATATATAAATAAATCTTCGTTGTTTTTCTTATTTAACTATCCCAACATTATATAATGTAATTTGTAGCCATTGTACCACAGCCAGTAAGATGATTGTGCTATAGTGGGTACACATATTATTGTTATTATTTTATTACAAGAGTTCATTTTTCTATAAAGGCCCATTACATACCAAAACCTGATTTATTTAGTATCATGGCAGGGTTGGTGAAGCATCAAGACTTTGTTGTAAGTGACTGGTCCTATGATGATGCAGAAGATCAGAAGAAGAATATATGAATGATATTTGTAGGTCCAGCCAACTGTGGCAAGACAAACGTTCTCATGTCACTATTAACACACTCAGATGGAGTCCACTTTGAGCATGTATGTGTATTTTCAAAAATGCTGTTTCAGCCTAAGTACCAGCTACTGCAAGAGATGCTGCAGGGTGTACATGGCGTAACATACATGACATTCTGCCAAAACAGTCAAGGTAAAGCCAAACACAATGTTCATATTTGACGATGTTGTTGTGGAAAACCAGGATCAAATTCTATGGTATTTCTGTTTTGGTCGTCATATGGGTGTTGATATTTTGTTTAAGTCAAACATACTCCAGAGTCCTGAAACAGTTGGTGAAGGATAATGAAAATCTCATTATAGCTTTAAAACAAGACAATTTTAATTAAAAAAAATACCAGATACATGTAGGAACTGATATGTCATTAAATAATTTTCTAAAGATATGCACAGATTTCTGGAATCACAAACAGCATGGGTTTCTTGTTCTTGATAAATCAAGGAAATGAATGATGATAGGTATAGACAGAACTTCCAGGAGTTTCTTTATATATAGCTATGAAGAAAGTGATGATTATGTTAGTATACATCGCGCCATGACAAGTTCGCCTATATCTCAGGCACTCTGCCCGATAGGATAGGTGTACATAAACAGAGAATGCGTCAGTACATAGCTGGAAAATTTCAGTCTCTAGAACGTAAAGTTAAAGAGCTGCAAACATTGCCGAGACCCTTCTGAGACGGATAAACGGAATAAATACTAGAGTTACTCTGCTTGAAAGGAAAATACGTGGCTTAACTGTAAAGGGTGAGGGGAAATATATATGAGGTGCAGCCTGCGATGCAACCCACTTAGTATATAATAAGATGTTGACTAAGCGTAAGGTCTTCACTGTATGTAAGTCTTTTTGAGAAAAGTTACAGCTGCTAAGATTAAGACATTTGATCGAAAATAGACACTGAGAAACAACAACGATGATGATGCTATTGCCACTTTCATTAATTGTCACAGTGATGCTAGAGTAGACGAAGCATTCGGTGTCAGTGGTGAAAAACCATAATGTTGGACATGCGGCTTTTAAGTTTAAATGAAAAAAATAGTATATATAGGTGGTAAGAATTTCAAAGAGCACGAGGTCTACTGAACCTCATTTTCCTAAAACCCTCAAAAACAGTAAAATTTTCTCCCAAAGACCTGGAACTGTATGGTGAAATAATAAAACTGACCAGTACACACAGGAAAGCAGGATACCAGCGCATTGAAAAATACAGAGATGTCATAAAACGATTATTATTAGACATTCGGTATAGCAGTGGTGATGGTATTGACGTTCAGCGTAAAAGAGTCAGCAATCAGCCCCCTCACTAGATATAAAAAGATGACTCCAATGAGCTAATAGATCGACTATGTCTGCTCAGTGCATCAGGTGTTACAGGCAGTACCACTCATTCGACTGATTCAGAGCTTAGAGAAGAGGATATACTCGAATAAGCATGGAGACAGTAGTTTAAGAATTGCACAAACCAGCACGCAAAACATACCCTCATAGGCATGTTACGATTAAAGGTTCAGATGACTTACGGCAGGCTGATCTTGTAGATGCGAGCTAATATTCAATAGACAATAATGAATTCAAACATATTTTAATGGTTATTGACACATACTCCATATTTGCCTGAGCATTACCTGTTAAAACAAAAATGGGGAGAGATGTTGTGGAGATGTTTTAGCATTTGTTGCAGGCAGGGACCAATCGATGCCCGGACAACCTCCAAACTGATCATGCCGGAGAGTTCTACAATAGGTACTTAAAGACTGTGATGCAGCGGTATGGAATACATCACTACTCAACACTCAGTCCCCTGAAGGTGTGTATTGTGGAACGTTTGAACAAAATAATAAAAGATCAAATTCGGATGTGTTTTCATCTCTGCAGCTCATACAAATTGACAGATATCGTTTGAGAAATAATTGCACAGTATAATTGCAGCAAACTTAGCACAATAAAAATGAAACCCATCGATGTTTGTGATAATGGACTCATGCACACCGTGTACTATCATATTAAAATGATGGATCCAGGTAAAAAGAAATTTAATGTGGGTGATTTGGTATGTATCTCAAAACACAAGACAGCACTTGAGAAGTCATACCTGCCAAAGTAGTCGAGTGAGATATTTAGAATTTCCAAAGTGCAGAGAAAAAAATCCCAGACCTTACATCTTAAAGGATAGCAGTTGTACCGAAATTTCAGAGTGCTTTTAGGCCGAGAAAATGCTGAAGAGTTCAGAACTACACGTGTTTCTCATAGAGCATGCCATAAGACGTTAAGAGAATAGAGCGCTGGTTAAATGGCTTGGTTTTCCTGGAACACAAAACAGCTGGATTAATGCTGACAATTTTGCTATATAATTGGGTGCATATAGCAAAACCAGCACAGTAGCATAACGTGCACAGTAGGAGACACATTATAGGAGGTGGTGGTATTCTCGACTGCAGGTTCTGGGGTGTAATTACTGTGAACCTGGTACAGAGCCTCAAAAACATTTGGCTTGTAGTGATGAGCGGGTTAACCTACTTGATGAGGTGTGAACATGGCACTGCATACACAAAACATAAAGATCTCACATGACGTCATGCTGCAGATCGATTTTTAGGTGATAAAAGCAAGGCAATAGATACAAGAAAGGATATTGGTAAGGGGCAGTAGATTGCGGCATTTGTAGCTGATAAAACGATGCATAGAAAAATGAAGTTGGGCTCGGGTTTCAACCAAGTTATAAACGCTGCTGTCATGCATTGAAGAAGAAGAAGAAGAAGACAATGACGAAGTAGAAAAATGAAGTTGGACTCGAGTTTCTACCAAGTTATGAACGCTGCTGTCATGCACTGAAGTAGAAGAAGAAGAAGAAGAAGAAGACAATGACGAAGAAGAGACCAGGGCAAGAGTGTTTAAAGAACTGTATCCTGACAGTGGTATGTGCAACAAAAAATTCCTTGAAGCATAATGGCTGGTTAAAGCACTCTGGGCTCTTCTGATGCCAAAGATATCAGACGAAATCACCGTGTTCCTCATTCCTGCTCTTGCACATCTCTCAACGTTGGATTCACCGGCGAGTGGTGCTGCGACTATTGCAAGAACAGTCAAGAACGCACAGAACTCTCAGGAGCAGATAGAGGAAGCAAGAGGACGTCACTGCACGATGGAAGCACCAGCCATCGGAAAAGGACTATACCTGAAACCATACAAAAAGAATTAGGTTTCTTCATAAATAAAAAAAGCCCATTAGCTATCCTACTGGATAGACCGCTTACAAATACAGATCTGCTGAAGTTTGTTAGGAAAAAAAAATCATCAGATACAGATCTGCTGAAGTTTTGTTAGGAAAAAGGTCATCAGTCCAAGATTATGTGGTGTGTTTATGCGAGATACATTACCGAAGACTATGTGGGAGTCCGGAGAAGGTGGAACGGTGAATTTAGGTGTTGGTGGGGAACCAGGAATACACTGGGTGGCGTTTGTTAAGAAAAACACCAATAACTTCTACTGTTTGATTCACATGGGGACCTGCAACCACCGAAAGAGTTACAACGATATTTCACCAACAAAAGACGTGAGTTTTACAGTTTTCTTCGCTACCGATACTTAAATACCTACTTATGAGGGCATCTGTCCATCATATTCCTCGTAAAGTTTACGGAGAAGGACATACATAAGGCGATGCATTAAGTATTGATTCGTCATTTGAGGTTCAGATGCAGTGTTGGATATTCTGACTTTAAAAGAACGATCGTCAGCATTACGCGCGAGTGACGTCCTATCGATTGATTTAAGCAATGGTGAGTGGAATACTGCAGTGACTGGACTGGAGGCATACAAGAGCATTCTGAATATCACAGAGGCTAACAGTAAGTTGCACCTAAAAATTAAGAGTATAAAAGAAATTGTGGGAATAGAAACTGGTGCATACGATATTGATGATTTATACGGCGTTTTAAAACGGTCTGGAAAACGGATTGCGCTATGCTCAAACATCAATACGCTTAAATATGATGTAAAGACAACCAGAAGGGTTCAGTAGGACAGCTACTGGGTTTCACAAAAGGTTTTTGCTTTGAAGAAGGTTACTGATAAATTTTACAAATCCGACCAGTCAATAGACGTACTTCCTGTCAGTACAGTCCCTGTCGAGTATAACACTGCAACAAACTCTTATGTCAACAGTAGATTGACTCATATAATTTACAGATTCTTCCCATCAGTGGGAACAGGGTATAAGATCTTTGAGACCCCTGCGAAAGCTATTAACCTCCCAGTAACAGTTCTGCTGCGTCTTGTGGACCAAGATAATCAACTTGTCGACTTTTGTGGCGAGGAAGTCATTGTACGGCTACATCTAAAGTGGAACCAGTAGTGACCTAAACGTGCAGAGACCCAGAAGTGGCGGCTTCGCTCTTCAACCAGCCGGTATCTGTTGGAGGCAGGAGTGACGACCTTTAACTTGCTGTACCGGAAGCGTCGGAGGCGAGCTTCAACCAGCTAGGCATTGCAGCGTTCGCATATTTTCAACGAAGACAGGATGGGCATACGATATAAAACCAATGTGAACAATGCACAGTGTGGCACTTCAGAACAGAAAAGCAAGATGATAATATGTGCAAGCTATGATTTACTTAAATCAGTAGGTTTGAAACCGAGCAATGGTGTCGTTCGATATAACTAGCTTAGTGGAATATTATGAGTGTGTTATATGCCAAGAATACTTCTCACATAAACCTTATGCATCAACCACATTTAACAAGAATGACAAAATTAGGACAGTCATCCAACACCAAGACGCTTTAACTGTCCATGTAAGACTTTCATAAATATTGAGGGATAAGTTGCGAAATGGGATGGTACTGCTACAGTGGCATCGAACCTTACACGTTATGATTTAGTGTTCCTGTTTCATGAGGTATGATATGAGCTTAAAGGGGTCGAGACTGACGGTACACATAATATAGGCATAACATAAACATATATGCCTCTGCTTCTCCCTTGGGTTTGAACGATTTAGAAAATGCCAAACGCCGGCTGGTGTGGCCGTGAGGTTCTACGCGCTTCAGTCTGGAACCGTGTGACCGCTACGGTCGCAGGTTCGAATCCTGCCTCGGGCATGGATGTGTGTGATGTCCTTAGGTTAGTTAGGTTTAAGTAGTTCTAAGTTCTAGGGGACTGATGACCACAGATGTTAAGTCCCATAGTGCTCACAGCCATTTGAACCATTTTTGAACCAAAATGCCAAACGGTTCACAGATGAGCCAGTGTATAGAATAGTGTACGAGTACAACAGATGTACTCTATGTATACCTTTAAAACTGCTTATGGAATGCTTAAGACATATGGCAAATTGTTCTGAATGCTAAACAATAATTAATTCTGGTATAGAGTGCAACGGATAACAACTTATGCATTCAAGGAGCTCGAGAAGAGAACGAGACCACCATCCATAAAAAAAACATGAAAAATGCCACATGTCACTGTATCGGATGAGAAGCGTTTGAAGCTTTTAAGAATTCTGAATATCAGAATACTTCTACCATTATGTTTCCATGAGAGGTTTTCAAGTACCCAGTGCTACTGACTCCAAGCAGACAAACGTAGTCTATTAAAACCTCCACTAAATTGGAGACGCCCAGGTTCACTATATTTGCGTTTCAGACCAATAGAAGAGGGAATACAGCAAGTGATTCCACCAACGCCGAATTCTACCTGTATGAAAAATTACACCTGCAGGGAACGAAAATGTATACAGTCTAGCATAAGACATATATGCGAAGTTCCGCGCTTCATAATATGAAGAGGAAATTCAACGAGCTGGCGCCAATCATTGTAATCGACAGCTCAAAACAGAACAAGATAATTAAATCTGGACCTGTAGATGTACAAATTGAATCTGACTCTTTGGCAGATTTCCCAAAACACACTGCAGCATATGGACTAGTTCTACATGACTATTGCCCGTTGACTGGTGTTGTCCAGTGAGTTGTATAAATGAACAAATGCTGCTCCAAACCTAGTGCACTCCATACTGGTATCTCAAGGTCTGAACGTCATTGCAGACGCTCAGGGTTTGTGTGGTGACGATTGTAGATAGTTCATATTTCAAGATGTTGCATTCATAGCATTCACAAAAGAGGCCAGTATCACAGAGACTTTATCAGTGAACATTGTATCGCCGAAGTCTTTCAAGGATGTGAATTGCTCCAAAACCTAGAGGAGTGCAAAGTGGTTAACATGTTTGTATCGTGGGATTCACTGGATGATCCTGGTATACCGTATAAAGTTATGATGATGACGTCGCTTCGATTATTTGACCACAGGAATATCATCATTTACGTCAAAGGCGAGGAGAAGATCACTTGGATGCATCAAATCTTCAAGTTTGCTGGTGTTTAAGACCTGGAATTTTGTGGGTTTCCTGCTCCCAGTCGACTAAAGAAGAAGATGAAGATTTGCGAAAATAGTGTTGCGTCTGCTTATGAAAAAATAAAAGTACTTCTGATTCTGATGAAAAAGAAATGATTTGTTTGCCTCACAATCTGTGTATGATTTCTCTTCACCCTGTTCCTTCTTTGACAATACACGCTTTTGCCCAGTTACCACGTCTGGGCTTTTCTTCAAGTACTGGTGATATAATTTTAGACTTATTTGCTGTATGTGTTTAGAAGTAGACATGGTCACCTGCCTCCTGCTCCCATAAGCCAATTCGTGCTCCATGATAGGCACAACCCCTTGCAACCATTCTCTATATTTTTGTCTACGATGGCAAACTACACCATCATGTTCAAAACTAATGTCATTTGTGGCTTGCACATCGTATATACAGGGTGGTCCATTGATAGTGACCGGACCAAATATCTCACGAAATAAGCGTCAAACGAAAAAAAACTACAAAGAACAAAACTTGTCTAGCTTGAAGTAATTAAACAGAGAACCGACTCGTGGAGATAACATCTTGGACCTACTGATAACAAACAGACCCGAACTTTTCGACTCAGTAAGTGCAGATGGTTCAAATGGCTCTGAGCACTATGGGACTCAACTTCTGAGGTCATTAGTCCCCTAGAACTTAGAACTAGTTAAACAGAACTAACCTAAGGACATCACACACATCCATGCCCGAGGCAGGATTCCAGAGTGCAGTGCCTAGAACAGCACGGCCACCTCGGCCGGCTTTAAGTGCAGAACAGGGAATCAGTGATCATAAGGCCGTTGCAGCATCCCTGAATATGGAAGTTAATAGGAATATAAAAAAAAGGGAGGAAGGTTTATCTGTTTAGCAAGAGTAATAGAAGGCAGATTTCAGACTACCGAACAGATCAAAACGAAAATTTCTTTTCCTACACTGACAATTTTGATTGTTTATGGAAGAAGTTTAAGGCAATTGTAAAATGCGTTTTAGACAGGTACGTGCCGAGTAAAACTGTGAGGGATGGGAAAAACCCACCGTGGTTCAACAACAAAGTTAGGAAACTACTGCGAAAGCAGAGAGAGCTTCACTCCAAGTTTAAAAGCAGCCAAAACCTCTCACACAAACAGAAGCTAAACAATGTCAAAGTTAGCGTAAGGAGGGCTATGCGTAAAGCGTTCAGTGAATTCGAAAGTAAAATTCTATGTACCGACTTGACAGAAAATCCTAGGAGGTTCTGGTCTTACGTTAAATCTGTAAGTGGCTCGAAACAGCATATCCAGACACTCCGGGATGATGATGGCATTGAAACGAAGGATGACACGCGTAAAGCTGAAATACTAAACACCTTTTTCCAAAGCAGTTTCACAGAGGAAGACCGCACTGCAGTTCCTGCTCTAAATCCTCGCACAAACGAAAAAATGGCTGACATCGAAATAAGTGTCCAACGAATAGAAAAGCAACTGGAATCACTCAACAGAGGGAAGTCCACTGGACCTGACAGGATACCAATTCGATTCTACACAGAGTACGCGAAAGAACTTGTCCCCCTTCTAACAGCCGTGCACCGCAAGTCTCTAGAGGAACGGAAGTTTCCTAATGACTGGAAAAGAGCACAGGTAGTCCCAGTCTTCAAGAAGGGTCGTCGAGCAGATGCGCAAAACTATAGACCCATATCTCTGACGTCGATCTGTTGTAGAATTTTAGAACATGTTTTTTGCTCGAGTATCATGTCGTTTTTGGAAACCCAGAATCTACTCCGTAGGAATCTACATAGATTCCGGAAACAGCGATAGTGTGAGACCGAACTCGCTTTATTTGTTCATGATACCCAGAAAATATTAGATACAGGCTCCCAGATAGATGCTATTTTCATTGACTTCCGGAAGGCGTTCGATACAGTTCCGCACTGTCGCCTGATAAACACAGTAAGATCCTACGCAATATCAGACCAGCTGTGTGGCTGGATTGAAGAGTTTTTAGCAAACAGAACACAGCATGTTGTTATCAATGGAGAGACGTCTACAGACGTTAAAGTAACCTCTGGCGTGCCATAGGGGAGTGTTATGGGACCATTGCTTTTCACAATATTTATAAATGACCTAGTAAATAATGTCAGAAGTTCCTTTCAGCTTTTCGCGGATGATGCTGTAGTATACAGAGAAGTTGCAGCATTAGAAAATTGTAGCGAAATGCAGGAAGATTTGCAGCGGATAGGCACTTGGTGCAGGGAGTTGCAACTGACCCTTAACATAGACAAATGTAATGTATTGCGAGTCCATAGAAAGAAGGATCCTTTATTGTATGACTATATGATAGCGGAACAAACACTGGTAGCAGTTACTTCTGGAAAATATCTGTGAGTATGCGTGCGGAACGATTTAAAGTGGAATGATCATATAAAATAAATTGTTGGTAACGCGGTTACCAGGTTGAGATTCATTGGGAGAGTCCTTAGAAAATGAAGTCTATCAACAAAGGAGGTGGCTTACAAAACACTCGTTCGACCTATACTTGAGTATTGCTCATCAGTGTGGGATCCGCACCAGATCGGGTTGACGGAGGAGATAGAGAGGATCCAAAGAAGAGTGACGCGTTTTGTCACAGAGTTATTTGGTAGCCGTGATAGCGTTACGGAGATTTTTAGCAAACTCAAGTGGCAGACTCTGCAAGAGAGGTGCTCTGCATCACGGTGTAGCTTGCTCTCCAGGTTTCGAGAGGGTGCGTTTCTGGATGAGGTATCGAATATATTTCTTCCCCCTACTTATACCTCCCGAGGAGATCACGAATATAAAATTAGAGAGATTCGAGCGCGCACGGAGGCTTTCAGTCGTTATTCCCGCGAACCATACGCGACTGGAACAGAAAAGGGAGATAATGATAGTGGCACGTAAAGTGCCCTCCGCCACACACCGCTGGGTGCCTTGCGGAGTATAAATGTAGATGTAGATGTAGAAGGGGGAATCCAGATGGCGCTTTGGTTGGCCCGCTAGATGGCGCTGCCATAGTTCAAACGGATATCAACTGCATTTTTTAAAAATAGGAACCGCCATTTTTATTACATATTCGTGTAGTACGTAAAGAAATATGAATGTTTTAGTTGTACGACTTTTTTCGCTTTGTGATAGATGGCGCTGTAATAGTCACAAACATATAAGTACGTGCTATCACGTAGCATCCCGCCAATGCGTACGCTATTTGCTTCGTGATACATTACCCATGTTAAAATGGCCCGTTTACCAATTGCGGAAAAGGTCGATATCGTGTTGATGTGTGGCTATTGTGATCAAAATGCCCAACGGGCGTGGGCTATGTTTGCTGCTCACTATACAGGACGACATCATCCAAGTGTCCGGACCGCTGGTCGGATAGTTACGTTATTTAAGGAAACAGAAAGTATTCAGCCACATGTGAAACGTCAGCCACGACCTGCAACAAATGACGGTGCCCAAGTAGGAGTTTTAGCTGCTGTCGCGGCTAATCCGCACATCAGTAGCAGACAAATTGCGCGAGAATCGGGAATCTCAAAAACGTCGGTGTTGAGAATGCTACATCAACATCGATTGCACCCATACTATATTTCTATTCACCAGGAATTGCATGGTGACGACTTTGAACGTCGTGTACAGTTCTGCCACTAGACACAAGAGAAATTACGAGACGATGACAGATTTTTTGCACGCGTTCTATTTAGCCACGAAGCCTCATTCACCAACAGCGGTAACGTAAACCGGCACAATATGCACTATGGGGCAATGGAAAATCCACGATGGCTGCGACAAGTGGAACATAAGCGACCTTGGCGGGTTAATGTTTGGTGCGGCATTATGGGAGAAAGGGTAATTGGCCCCCATTTTATCGATGGCAATCTAAATGGTGCAATGTATGCTGATTTCCTACGTCATGTTCTACCGATGTTACTACAAGATGTTTCACTGCATGACAGAACGGCTATGTACTTCCAACATGATGGATGTCCGGGACATAGCTCGCGTGCGGTTGAAGTGGTATTGAATAGGATATTTCATTACAGGTGGATTGTTCGTCGAAGCACCATACCATGGCCCTCACGTTCACCGGATCTGGCGTCCCCGGATTTCTTTCTGTGGGGAAAGTTGAAGGATATTTGCTATCGTGATCCACTGACAATGTCTGACAACATGCGTTAGAGCATTTTCAATGCATGTGCCAACATTACGGCAGGCGAACTACTCGTTGTTGACAGGAATCTCGTTACACGTATTGCCAAATGCGTTGAGGTTGACGGACATCATTTTGAGCGTTTATTGCATTAATGTGGTATTTACAGGTAATCACGCTGTAACAGGATGCGTTCTCAGAAATGATAAGTTCACAAAGGTACATGTATCACATTGGAGCAACCGGAATTAAACGTTCAAAAGTACCTTCGTTCTGTATTTTAATTTAAAAAACCTACCTGTTACCAACTTTTCGTCTACATTTGTGAGCCAAATGTTTGTGACTATTACATCACCATCTATCACAAAGCAAAAAAAGTGGTCCGACTAAAACATTCATATTTCTTAACGTAATACACGAATATGTAATAAAAATATGTGTTCCTACTTAAAAAAAAAACTGAGTTGATAACCGCTTGACCTATGGCAGCGCCATCTAGTTGGCCAACCATAGCGCCATTTGGTTTCCCCCTTCAAGGTAGACAAGTTTCGTTCTTTGTAGTGTTTTCGTTTGACGCTTATTTCTTGAGATATTTGGCTTGGTCACGATCAGTGGACCACCCTGTAAATGTACACAATAAGAATAAGTAAATAATAAAATAAAGATGTATGACAACGAATTTTCTTTTCGTTTATTGAATTCTCACAGATACAATTTGATTCTTGTGATATAGTTTGGTTCTTGAGGTACAATTGGGTTGTAATATTCAATACAAAGAGACAAGAGTAACAAAAAATTCATTGATTGAAATATTTACTGTTTTCAGATATATAAATCTATGCTAAAAATTAATGCAGAGATAGTATTATCCTTACACCACAACAGTAGTAACAGTTATTTGATGGACTGTGAACTATGTCCATATATATCTACACTTAAAAACTAATCATACTTGGATGGCTAGCAGCAGGTGATACTTAAACAGACTTTTCTATTTACCTGATGTGCAAGGTGAGTATAAATATTTCTGATGTACAATTTTTTTGTCGATGCATATGGTAAAGAGATTCCTTTTACAACTTCAGTTTTTCTCGATCACTCGGTGTGCAGATATTTTACAATTCTTGTCGATGAACATAGTGCCTAGACTTTTTTTTACACGATTTATATATTTACAAGTGTACACAGTACACATTCCTCACACACAAAGTGTGCGTAAATAAATACATATTTACATCACACACACACACACACACACACACACACACACACACACACACACTCACACAAATGCTTACACTCTGATAAAAGGTCCACACCATTTAACATTCATATCCAATCTCATTCTCTCTCTCTCTCTCTCTCTCTCTTTCTCTCTCTCTCTCTCACTCAATCAGAGTCCACCATACCCTCTCCTCAACAAGTGAATAATGTGCATACACAAATTCAGAACGAAAGTGGTACATGAGGAGTTTGTATACATGTAGTATGTGCGTCCCAACATACATGCATTTTGTGAACTCTACTGCAACTTTCGCCACCCCCATTGCAACGAAGTTCTATATTGAACAAAGTTGAGCATTTTGACCTGTTTAAAATTTATTCAGGCTATGCATTAGTCTCAGTCCTATTCGGTTGTAATCAAAATTTCGCGATGTTTCCTGAAACTCGCCACTGTTTAACCGAAAATTAAATAATTCGTTAATTTCTCATCGTCACAGGTCACAGAAGCCCTGTCATATTCAGATCAAGGTACTCCTTCAACCAGAGGATTGCCTGAAGCAGATAGCCTAGGTTATTCTAACCAGCCTCGTTCTCAACCTGAGACGCTGCTGGAGATAGTGAATAATGGTTTTCTGCTTATTACCCAGCGTTGTCATGAGCTTTGGGGTAGAGCCTTCTTTTAGAACTAGTGGCTCTGGACACAGCGTCATTTCAGTGTGCGCATCATGCAAAGTAATAGGGTATCTGAGTACCTGAATTCTGCCTCCACTATGTACCCAACCTCAGAATCAGCCACCATAGCCTCGGTTTTTCTATCTTGTCCCTTGCATTCGGATTTGGGCACCCATAAAATCTCCCCAATCTCCTGTGATTGTTAGATGGTATGTACGAATAGGTTAATGACATCCAAATACATGATGTAACTTGAATCAAGGGATGCATCAAATCTCTCACCCATATGTGGGTTATTTGCCTTGACGTGCCTATGGAAACATTGATAAAGTCCGCACGGTTTGAGTCCACACAAAGCTGTGTGTATGCTCCCAAAGTGGAGGTGTTGAATTCCCCCAGATATTCACAGCATGCTCATATTCTGCATCAGATATGTCTGGAGAATGCAATTATGTAGGATAGCCCGCTTTTTTTTAGTTTTGCAGTACTATCACGTACTTGTATAGGAAAACCCTCTTCCTGCTTATGAATTGAAACTTTTCCTCATCAGCAAATGCAATTCAAGTGGCGTGCATATACTTCGGAGATAGAGTTGCAACGAGTTTCTGGAGTGGTGTCTGCTTAAAACGAACTGATTCAAGAAAACTGAGTATAATTTTTGGGCTTCATTCGTTTGGGGAAAGAAATATATTTCTCAACACTCTCAGGCAGGACACTAACCTGATTTTTCTCCAAGCAGAAATCAGCCAAGTCCTGAACAAGAAAGTGGGCGTAGAAACCACTTAAATTATTAAATAAAATGGTTATTTGTAATGGTAACTGATTCTTCAAGTTATGTATATTGTGAGCTGATTCATGAAATTTCCGCATAAGATGACAGTGGTCCCCACAAGGAGTTTCAGCTTCTCTACATAACAGCAGCCCACAAATATGGCAGTCAATCGCGTTATTCCACAAATCTTCATTCTCCTGCAATTTGGTTATGAAAGTGTTGTTGCTGTAATGCTTTTCAACCTCCCTTGAAAGTTGTTCGAGCCCAGTGAGAAGCCAAACTACAGGATTATCCCCAACATAAGATTTATATTGGCTAAGGCTCGAATCTTAGGGTGATACAACTGCCACATATGATATGTGTTTTTCTGTGAAGGTGGTATGTGAGGCTGTAGGGTCACCTTCACAGCCAATCACTGGAACGAGGAAGCATTCAAAGTCAGCGTACACCACAAACAGCCATCGGTCCTGATGGTAAGTATACTTAAACTATATGAATTTCTTTTTCTGAGTAGGCATAATAAAATGTACTGTGTCTTTGGAAGTGCAGTCTACTACATGCTTTCCTGATAACTTATCTGAGGAAAAGGCATTGAGATGCCTCAAACAAATATGTTGTTCAACATTGTGTATACTGAGACAAGATGAAATGAGTTGGGACATGTCATTGATCGAAACACAATGGTGTCTGCCTCTATCAGAGAATAGAACATGTTCACATGCATGTTACAGTCACCAGCAAATTTGGAGAAATAGAGACTATTTGCTTGCTCTGCCCATCTGACTTGCCTTTCTCCAGGCCATAAACATCAACCAATATTCTGCATCTCAAATTTAGGTGTATCATGGATCTTGAAGGGGAACTCAATACCATCAAAGGTGTAACACTTATGATCCTCAAGGTATCTACCGCATTGTGACATGTGATGGAGTTTTTTCATGTAATTTATTTCGCCAGCTACCATTGACCGTACAAAACAAGCCTGGTTGGTTTTATTTTCGAAGTTAGTACATACCTTCTTATCAACTGTATCCTTAGGAAGCTTGATATAGCTTGAACCTCCATTTACTGGATCACAAACATGCCTATGGATGTCAATGTGTAGCACTTAATTGAGTGCTTTAGCTGACCCTCTAACTTCCATCTCAGAAAACCAGTCCAGTGTAGCACTCAAGGTGGAAACCACTTGACGATTGATGAGCTCCCCAATATCGCGCCATTTTCCCACCAGAGACAGTGAAGGCTTATCTCTTGAATGCCAAAGGCCTGTTTGGCAAAGTGTGACAATTTGATGCGCAGCACAGCACTGCATTTCACGATGGGATAGCGTGGATTATTAACAGCCTTGAGGAGCTCATTTCTAGTACAAGAAGACATGCGCTTAAAACCCTACAGTGTCTGTGTACCCTCCTGCTGTATTCTCGATCCTCGTGAACGAGCTTCATTCCTCAAAGGCGTCTGCAATCACAGAGTATTCTAATTATGGTATGGTGTTACTAATGTAAGGTCTATTATTATCACTAAAATGATAGGGGAACACTGTCTTCTGCAAGCTGATTAAATAAAGAATATGCATCAAAATATTGCTATTACTATTGGCACTGATTTGTTTTTCGTGTTGTGAGATCCTTCCTCTCCAGCACAGATTGAGTCTTTTTCCCACGAGTTTCCTGATGGGGGAGGGGAGGGCCGGGAATTTCCCAGAAAAGGAGACAGTAATAAATTGATTGATTTAATTAATTACTCAATTAATTTTGGATCAAAAGTGTACTTGTATCGCAAGTGGGAGGAGGGGTAGGGGTTTTCTCAGAGGGATAGGGGAGGATAAGGGGGGAAGGGGATGGGGAGATGGGTTTCTCAGAAGTACAGATTATCCCCAGGGGAGTCATAAACCATTTAGCAGAATAATAGGTTAAGGGACCCCTGGGTCAAGGAAGAGGTAGGATTACATGAAAAACCACTTAGCAGAACAACAGGTTTGCCCCTGAATGTATGCTTGCCTGTAGGCAACCTACAAAAACAAAAAATGCCAGTTATTTCCCAGCACAACCTACCGTGTAACAGCCTTACGAGCTTTTCAGACTGTTTCTGAGCACCCTGTACTCAGAATCTTGCCACATCGGAGACCGTGCTTGTGTGCCTGCCCTTTGTGACGGCTTGATACTCGGTGCGCGAAAGCTCATACAGACCGCCCTATCAACTTCACTGACCAAGGTGCTACACCTAACTATTGTTCTTTAGCCTCCGGCGTTGTTTTCATCGTTGTGTCAAATGATTTTCAGTGTATGTGTTATACTTGAACAGAAACCGGTGACTACAGTAGGCGTATTTATTATTCTTGGAATCACAATTAGGCTACTTTCAAACTAGGTATAGTTCTTGCAATAAGTATAAACATGAAAATAGACGATCATCTAAATTGTTAATTCTAATAAAGGACATAAATTAAAGCAGAGAAGATTCAATATCACGTGTGTGTATTATATGCGTTACACCTGTTTAGCAATAAGAAGAAAATTGAAGCAGAGAGTCTGGTTAAAAGGAATACACATTTAAAACGACACACAAATAGCAGAAGGAAACTTAAGAAGAATGGAGTACAGTGTATTGTCGACACTATAACTGTAGCAAAAGTACAGCGAGACGAGGGTGAAGAAGGAAAGTACCTACGTTCTTACTGAACGATAATTCTCGGAGTGCGCCTGACGTGACTTACGCATAATAGTGCATATATATTCCGCCGAGATAAAAGCAGATCACTTTGGATTGGCCTAATGGCCGAAAGCATCTTCTAGCGAGAAATATATTTATGCAAATAGAGCGGTGCTATAGTCATATAGCGGAAACACTGCCATTAATGTGAGTAAACAGCTTAAATTAGCTTAACGGTTCCAGGAGCCTTGCAGACAGTAAGAAATCAGCATTCTGAAATGCCATCGTTTTACTATAAAAATGAAGATTATTTGCTAGAAAATGTAAATTATTATGAAATAGGACCGTGTTGTTGAAATTTCTTTACGAATTAAAACCGTGCGCTGGACCAGGATTCCTACCTTTGACCTTTCGAGTATAGGTCCAACATACAGTTTTAATCTACCATGAAGTGTCAAATCACCGTTCACGCCGCTAGAGAGAGAGGAAAATCATTGTGGAAGCTGTGTAATTATTCGAGAGAACATGAAAACATAAAACAGGAGACGAGATCTTCTGTTCACTGAGAGTGGAGTGTTTACTGCATTAAACATTTTTAAAATATTGTCGAAACTGATACTAGAAAGTGGACCTCTTCTTTCAAAGCCAATGATTTTACGTTGGAACCATCAAAAGTATGTTCCTATGTTTCAATATACGACTACCGCCCTGGTAAGAGAGTTTCCGTGCATCTTTGGGTGTTAAATCGATTCCGAATGACTAATTTGAAAAATCCCCCATGAACCATGGACCTTGCCGTTGGTGGGGAGGCTTGCGTGCCTCAGCGATACAGATGGCCGTACCGTAGGTGCAACCACAACGGAGGAGTATCTGTTGAGAGGCCAGACAAACATGTGGTTCCTAAAGAGACAAAACTCTACCAGCTGGTGAGCAAGATGTATGAGACAGGCGAAATACCCTCAGACTTCAAGAAGAATATAATAATTCCAATCCCAAAGAAAGCAGGTGCTGACAGATGTGAAAATTACCGAACTATCAGTTTAATAAGTCACAGCTGCAAAATACTAACGCGAATTCTTTACAGACGAATGGAAAAACTGGTAGATGCGGACCTCGGGGAGGATCAGTTTGGATTCCGTAGAAATGTTGGAACACGACTTATCTTAGAAGAAAGATTAAGAAAAGGGAAACCTATGTTTCTAGCATTTGTAGACTTGGAGAAAGCTTTTGACAATGTTGACTGGAATACTCTCTTTCAAATTCTGAAGGTGGCAGGGGTAAAGTACAGGGAGTGAAATGCTATTTACAATTTGTACAGAAACCAGATGGCAGTCATAAGAGTCGGGGGGCATGAAAGGGAAGCAGTGGTAGGGAAAGGAGTGGGACAGGATTGTAGCCTGTCCCCGATGTTATTCAATCTGTATATTGAGCAAGCAGTAAAGGAAACAAAAGAAAAAATCGGAGTAGGTATTAAAATCCATGGAGAAGAAATAAAAACTTTGAGGTTCGCCGATGACATTGTAATGCTGTCAGGGACAGCAAAGGACTTGGAAGAGCAGTTGAACGGAATGGACAGTGTTTTGAAAGGAGGATATAAGATGAACATAAACAAAAGCAAAACGAGGATAATGGAATGTGGTCAAATTAAATCGGGTGATGCTGAAGGAATTAGATTAGGAAATGAGACACTTAAAGTAGTAAAGGAGTTTTGCTATTTAGGAAGTAAAATAACTGCAGATGGTTGAAGTAGAGAGGATATAAAATGTAGACTGGCAATGGCAAGGAAAGCGTTTCTGTAGAAGAGAAATTTGTTAACATCGAGTATAGATTTATGTATCAGGAAGTCGTTTCTGAAAGTATTTGTGTGGAGTGTAGCCATGTATGGAAGTGAAACATGGACGATAAATAGTTTGGACAAGAAGAGAATAGAAGCTTTCGAAATGTGGTGTTACAGAAGAATGCTGAAGATAAGGTGGATAGATCACGTAACTAATGAGGAGGTATTGAATAGGATTGGGGAGAAGAGAAGTTTGTGGCACAACTTGACTTGAAGAAGGGATCGGTTGGTAGGACATGTTTTGAGGCATCAAGGGATCACAAATTTAGCATTGGAGGGCAGCGTGGAGGGTAAAAATCGCAGAGGGAGACTAAGAGATGAAAACACAAAGCATACGAGAAGGATTCAGAAGGATGTAGGTTGCAGTAGGTACTGGGAGATGAAGAAGCTTGCACAGGACAGAGTAGCATGGAGAGGTGCATCAAGCCAGTCTTAGGACTGAAGACCACAACAACAACAACAACAACAATAATTTGAAAATAAACTATGAGAGGCATGGCTTGTCATTAAACTTCTGCACTGGCGAATATATAACCGTCAGAATGTTTTGTTATGAATGTCAGATTTTTAGTTGGAGTCCTGCTGTTGTGGTTAATCCATTTTGTGTCCTTTCTCTGATGAAAATTATTCCAGAACGGTTGACGAAAACCGTCTGATACACTTTTAGGGAAGGAAATCAGACAGTGATAGGTTAAGACATTGATATGATCCACAGTGCGTGTCGTAAATTTTCAGTCGGTAAACCGCTGCCCATAAAAATAACTTAATTCATATAAGAAATGTGTTCATAAAATGTTGCCTAAGGACAAGCAAGTAATTAATGAAGTTTAAAAAAAATATTTGCTAGTCAGACCAACAGCGAATGGTACAGTTACTTTGTTGCACACAACAAATTTCAGTAAATTTCCTAAAAAGTCACGTCTACTGCGGAGTAGGAAACAAAACGAGGCGAGGAACCGCAACTGAGAAGGTATTGGTGGAATCGATGACTGTTGTGACGAAACGCTGTCATAGGACAGATTGAAAACAATTGAAATACATCTACATCTACATCTACATCGATACTCTGCAAATCACATTTAAGTGCCGGGCAGAGGGTTCATCGAACCACCTTCACAATTCTCAATTATTCCAGTCTCGAATATCGCGCTGAGAGAATGAACAACTATATCTTTCGTACGACCTCTGATTCCTAGTATTTTATCATGGTGATCGTTCCTCCCTATGTAGGTCGGTGTCAACAAAATATTTTCGCATTCGGAGGAGAAAGCTGGTGATTGGAATTTCGTGAGAACATTCCGTCGCAACGAAAAACGCCTTTCTTTTAATGACGTCCAGCCCAAATCCTGTATCATTTCTGTGACACTCTCTCCCATATTTAGCGATAATACAAAACGTGCTGACCTTCTTAGAACTTTTTCGATGTACTCCGTCAGTCCTATCTGGTAAGGATCCCACACCGCGCAGCAGTATTCTAAAAGAGGACGGACAAGCGTATTGTAGGCAGTCTGCTTAGTAGGTCTGTTACATTTCCTAAGTGTCCTGCCAATAAAACGCAGTCTTTGGTTAGCCTTCCCCACAATATTTTCTATGTGTTCCTTCCAATTTAAGTTGCTCGTAATTTTAATACCTAGGTATTTAGTTGAATTTATGGCTTTTAGATTTGACTGATTTATCGTGTAACCGAAGTTTAACGAGTTCTTTTTAGCACTCATGTGAATGACCTCACACTTTTCGTTATTTAGGGTCAACTGTCACTTTTCGCACCATTCAGATATCTTTTCTAAATCGTTTTGTAGTTTGTTTTGATCTTCTGATGACTTTATTAGTTGATAAACGACAGTGTCATCTGCAAACACCCGAAGACGGCTGCTCAGATTGTCTCCCAAATCGTTTGTATAGATAAGGAACAGCAAAGGGCCTATAACACTACCTTGGGGAACGCCAGAAATCACTTCTGTTTTACTTGATGACTTTCCGTCAATTATTACGAGCTGTGAGCTCTCTGACAGGAAATTACAAATCCAGCCACAAAACTGACACGATATTCTATAAGCACGCAATTTCACTACTAGCCGCTTTTGTGGTACAGTGTCAAAAGCCTTCCGCAAACCCAGAAATAAGGAATCGTTCTGATATCCCTTGTCAATAGCACTCAACACTTCATGTGAACAAAGAGCTAGTTGTGTGTCACAGGAATGATGTTTTCTAAACTCATGTTGACTGTGTGTCAATAGACCGTTTTCTTCGAGGTAATTCATAATGTTCGAATACAATGTATTTTGCAAAATCCTTCTGCATATCGACGTTAACGATATGGACCTGTAATTTAGTGGATTACTCCTACTACCTTTCTTGAATATTGGTGTGACCTGTGCAACTTTCAAGTCGTTGGGTATGAATCTTACGTCGAGCGAACGATTGTATACGATTGCTAAGTATGGAGCTAATGCATCAGCCTGGATGAATACCGGATTCCCCTCCGAAGATGTGTCAGATAAGCAGTCCTTCATATAGACAATAAACTTCGATGGTCTCACCATATAGCCCATGTCAAACTTAAGTTTGAAAACGCTCTGAATATACTTCGGGGTACTATGGCAAACACATGGGGTATGGACTGTGCAGACAATCGTCAGATATCAAGACAAAGCACTGCGACTGTGCGTAAGAGCTCTTGGATCCACCCCGACGACCGCACTGTTAGTTGAAACAATTGAAGCACCCTTATAGATAATACCTCAGCAGAAAATTTATTCTGGAACACCTACAACGATTGGGGAATCTGCTCACAAACAAAATTGGCGACCTTGCACTGCGTTGCTACACCGACCGATACTGGATACATAAATCAACACCACCACTTGTGGAGACATTTTTAACGCTCAGCAACTACCAGGATATCTACATTGAGCAAGAGTACGAACATATCAAGCAGGTACTAGATGTATCCGTTGATCTGGACTGCTGTGAGAACCCAATAATCGATAACAGTAATTTAAAAAGCATTTTCGAACAATGGCCAGGTGCCACGTGTGGTATACCGACGTGTCTAAGTACAGGGACTACGACAAGTGTGCCTATGCAAGCATTAACAGTAAAGAGAGTGGACTTCGTCGCCTATTCAAAGAGGTGTCAATTTACACGGCGGAACTCGTTGGTATTGAACGGGCACTAGGATACGGCATGGCCATAGCAACGGCCCATATCGCAATACTTACGGACTCGCTTTCCGTGTGCAACTACTGTCCTCGATTGGTAAGGATAAAGGGAGTTGTTGTTTACGATAATAAATAGTTAATACTGTGTCAGAGATGCACAGCACCGGTACAGAGGTATCATTTATGTGGATCGGGGGCCATGCTGAGATTATGGTTAGTGAGGAAGCTGACCAGTTGGCTAAGGGCGTAACGATATTGGCCTACAAGAACAAAGCGTCCGAGCGGATGAGCTCATTGCTGTACCTAGAGACATGGTCAAAAACGAATGAAGCAACGCGCCAGAGACCAAAGATTTGCGCGAAAAGGTACCTGTTACAAACAAATCCATCCGCACCTAACGAAGACCCAATGATTAATGCTGAAAAGTGGGTTCTGGGATGATACTCTTATGGCATACGTAATGAGAGACAGTTTGTGAGGATTTTTGCCGGGTTGAAATTCAATTACGGCTGCCATCGACAATATATTTACAGACGCCACCACGTACCATCTCCATACTGCGACTGTGGGAAGCTCCAGGATGTCAATCACATCTTCCTCGGGTGTCCTCGACACTGAGGGCAAGCCGACTGTCTGCTTACGGAGCTGGTCCACATGCATCAACCACTTCCTTCTCATGCGTTAATCCGCTTGTTTACGAAGAATTTAGAATTTATAAATTACTAGTGGAATTTGTTTTAAAAGTTGAAATTAAACTGTAGCTGTTGAAACTGGGCAGGCGACCTGTGTGTGTGTGTGTGTGTGTGTGTGTGTGTGTGTGTGTGTGTGTGTGTGTGTTTGTCTGTGGGTGCCTATTTGAAATCTGATTGTATTAATTTGTTTTAACTGGCCGTTACGTTGTATGCCTGAATATCTGTATTAGTCACCAAGGAGTTGCAATTTGTTTTAACTTTTTAAAACATTGTATGTTTGGACTGGCTGAATGGGTGCAGCCGAACACCAATAAACAAATAACTTTTCCCAAGCCTGTAATGACTTGTGATCATATGTTAAGTGTGCCAGAAAGAACTAAAATTAATATTTAGACATTTGCTACTGTCACATGATCAGTAAGAACAGTGGCAAAACGAAAATAGAAATGTATGATTCCGTCTGCAGTTGTTCCTTCATAAAGGAAATATCAATAATACTACTACTATTTAGATGCCTCACCAATGAAAATGTGAGACTATAAGATCTAATCGCTGAGGTGTCGATAGGCAGATGAAATCGCTAAATCACAAGAAGTTCTAGGGGCCTGACAGAATCCCTGTTCCAATATAATATGCAAGTAAATTAGCTTCACCCTTATCTATAATATGCAAGTAAATTAGCTTCACCCTTATCTATCTGTCACCGATCTATTGAGCAGGGACTATTTCCAGCAATGGGAAGAGATTATCACTCTTCTCTGTCTCTACCACATTCTAGAACATCTGAGTTCAACAATAATGAGGTGCCTGGAGCAAAATTTCCTTCTGTAGAGCATTACACAGTTATCGATCGTGGGAAAAGCTCCTTGCGCTTGCTGCACATGATTTTACAACGCTCTATGTTTCAAATATGCAAATAGCTTCGATGTTTGTAAAGTTTCGAACATATTTCCATTTAGTGCCACATCATCGAGCACTAAAAAAATGGTGCCTTCTCTCGGGATATCAGTAGATTTGCTACTAACTGATAATTCTTTGACAAGCAGAAGCGGACCCTCACAGACATTAAGTAAAAATCTGGTGTGCACCTGGAAAATGCCATCGGTCGATATCGTTCATGGAGTAAATGAATAGCTCGGCGTATACTATTAGCTGCTGTTTGTATATGACGCACCTATCTACGGCTAGTGTTGTTCCATTAAAATTATAGTATTCAATGGGAGCTTCAGAAAATATTAGGCATGCAACTAACTCTTTGTGTAGAGAAGTATAAATTTGTGCACTTCACGAAATGTGAAGTACTAGTTGGTTTTAATTTCCCGATTAATAATTTACAGCTGCAGCCAGTCATATCATACCAATCTCAGGTAGCAATATTGTGAGGGTATATGAAACGGAACGACGCTTGGTTATTGATAAAGAAAATGATAAGCCTCAGTTTATTAGCTGGATGAAACTGCAGTTTTTTTCACGCAGGAGATGGCTAACAAAACATTTGTGTGCTGCATGCTCGAAATCATCTTAAATCTGTAAGTCTCCATATCAGTTGGGACTAACGGAGGTTATGCAGCAAAAACAAATGACTGTAACTAGAAAGGTCACGGGTTAGTTTTAGAGAATTTATAAAATATTAAAAGAGAGGTGCTTGACAAAACGAGGCTAACATCTTGAGGAAATCTCTTTAGAAAATTGCATGATCCCCTTTTTCATGGTGAAATCCGTGTGCATTCCGGGAGGAGTCATTCCTGATGTGGAAAGGGTCCTTCCGGATGCCATGAAGAGCGCAAGGTGCAGCCAGCTGCAGGTGGTGGCACATGTAGGCACTAATGACGTGTATCGCCTTGGATCTGAGGAAATTCTCTCTGGATTCCAGCGGCTATCTGATTTGGTGAAGGCTGCCGGTCTTGCTTACGAGATGAAGGCAGAGCTCACCATCTGCAGCATCGTAGACAGAACCGACTGCGGACCTTTGGTGCAGAGCCGGGTGGAGGGTCTGAATCAGAGGCTCAGACGGTTTTGCGACCGTGTTGGCTGCAGATTCCTTGACTTGCGCCATAGGTTGGTGGGGTTTCGGGTTCCGCTGAATAGGTCAGGAATTCACTACACTCAGCTGGCGGCTACACGGGTAGCGGAGACTGTGTGGCGTGGACTAGGCTGTTTTTTAGGTTAGAAGGCCTCGGGAAAGTACGGGGTGGGCTGCAATGTCAAAGGGTGCATGGCAAATACAGGACGTGCTTGGATCAAGAAACAGTCGGAATTATAGTTGTAAATTGTTGTAGTTGTGCTGGAAAAGTCCATGAGCTTCAAGCGCTAATAGAAAGCACAGAAGCTGATATCGTTATAGGTACAGAAAGCTGGCTAAAGCCTGTAATAAGTTCCGCAGAAATTTTTACGAAGTCTCAGACGGTGTTCAGGAAAGATAGATTAGGCAGAATTGGTGGTGGAGTGTTTGTGTCTGTCAGTAGTGGTTTATCTTGTAGTGAAGTCGAAGTAGATACTCAGTGCGAATTGGTATGGGTGGAGGTTATACTTAACAGCTGAATTAATTTAATAATTGGCTCCTTCTACCGACCCCCAGACTCCGATGATACAGTTGCGGAACAGTTCAGAGAAAGTTTGAGTCTCGTAACAAATAAATACCCCACTCATACGGTAATAGTTGGTGGGGACTTCAACCTACCCTCGGTATGTTGGCAAAAATACTTGTTCAAAACCGGTGGTAGGCAGAAAACATCTTCCGAGATTGTACTAAATGCTTTCTCCGAAAATTATTTCGAGCAGTTAGTCCACGAACCCACGCGAATTGTAAATGGTTGCGAAACAAACTTGACCTCTTAGCCACAAACAATCCAGAGCTGATAGAGAGCATCATGACTGATACAGAGATTAGTGATCACAAGGTCGTTGTAGCTAGGTTCAATTCAGTTTCTTCCAAATCCATCAGAAACAAACGCAAAATAATTTTATTTAAAAAAGCTGATAAAGTGTCACTAGAAGCCTTCCTAAAAGACAATCTCCATTCCTTCCGAACTGACTATGCAAATGTAGACGAGATGTGGCTCAAATTCAAAGATATAGTAGCAACAGCAATTGAGAGATTCATACCTCATAAATTGGTAAGAGATGGAACGGATCCCCCGTGGTACACAAAAAAGGTCCGAACGCTGTTGCAGAGGCAACGGAAAAAGCATGCGAAGTTCAGAAGAACGCGAAATCCCGAAGATTGGCTAAAATTTACAGACGCGCGAAATTTGGCACGTACTTCGATGCGAGATGCCTTTAATAGGTTCCACAACGAAACATTGTCTCGAAATTTGGTAGAAAATCCGAAGAAATTCTGGTCGTATGTAAAGTACACAAGCGGCAAGACGCAGTCAATACCTTTGCTGCGCAGTGCCGATGGTACTGTTATCGACGACTGTGCCGCTAAAGCGGAGTTATTGAACGCAGTTTTCCGAAATTCCTTCACCAGGGAAGACGAATGGAATATTCCAGAATTTGAAACACGAACATCTGCTAGCACGAGTTTCTTAGGGGTTGCGAAGCAACTCAAATCGCTTGATACGGGCAAGTCTTCAGGTCCAGATTGTATACCGATTAGGTTCCTTTCAGATTACGCTGATACTATAGCTCCCTACTTAGCACTCATATAAAACCGCTCGCTCATCGATAGATCTGTACCTACAGATCGGAAAATTGCGCAGGTCGCATCAGTGTTTAAGAAGGGTAGTAGGAGTAATCAATTTAACTACAGACCTATATCATTGACGTCGGTATACAGTAGGGTTTTGGAGCATATACTGTATTCAAACATTATGAATCACCTCGAAGGGAACGATCTATTGACACGTAATCAGCATGGCTTTAGAAAACATCGCTCTTGTGCAACGCAGCTAGTTCTTTATTCGCACGAAGTAATGGCCGCTATCGACAGAGGATCTCAAGTTGATTCCGTATTTCTAGATTTCCGGAAAGCTTTTGACACCGTTCCTCACAAGCGACTTCTAATCAAGCTGCGGACCTATGGGGTATCGTCTCAGTTGTGCGACTGGATTCGTGATTTGCTGTCAGGAAGGTCGCAGTTCGTAGTAATAGACGGCAAATCATCGAGTAAAACTGAAGTGATATCAGGTGTTCCCCAGGGAAGCGTCCTGGGACCTCTGCTGTTTCTGATCTATATAAATGACCTGGGTGACAATCTGAGCAGTTCTCTTAGATTGTTTGCAGATGATGCTGTAATCTACCGTCTAGTAAGGTCATCCGAAGACCAGTATCAGTTGCAAAGCGATTTAGAGAAAGATTGCTGTATGGTGTGGCAGGTGGCAATTGACGTTAAATAACGAAAAGTGTGAGATGATCCACATGAGTTCCAAAAGAAATCCGTTGGAATTCGATTACTCGATAAATAGTACAATTCTCAAGGCTGTCAATTCAACTAAGTACCTGGGTGTTAAAATTACGAACAACTTCAGTTGGAAGGACCACATAGATAATATTGTGGGGATGGCGAGCCAAAGGTTGCGTTTCATTGGCAGGACACTTAGAAGATGCAACAAGTACACTAAAGAGACAGCTTACACTACACTCGTTCGTCCTCTGTTAGAATATTGCTGCGCGGTGTGGGATCCTTACCAGGTGGGATTGACGGAGGACACCTAAAGGGTGCAAAAAAGGGCAGCTCGTTTTGTATTATCACGTAATAGGGGAGAGAGTGTGGCAGATATGATACGCGAGTTGGGATGGAAGTCATTACAGCAAAGACGTTTTTCGTCGCGGCGAGACCTTTTACGAAATTTCAGTCACCAACTTTCTCTTCCGAATGCGAAAATATTTTGTTGAGCCCAACCTACATAGGTAGGAATGAGCATCAAAATAAAATAAGAGAAATCAGAGCTCGAACAGAAAGGTTTAGGTGTTCGTTTTTCCCGCGCGCTCTTCGGGAGTGGAATAGTAGAGACATAGTATGATTGTGGTTCGATGAACCCTCTGCCAAGCACTTAAATGTGAATTGCAGAGTAGTCATGTAGATGTAGATCAACGATCGTTCTTCAGCCATCTACGTTTTCCTCCCGTACATACCTTGAAGATAAAATTAGATCATTAATAGCTCACAGAAAAGCGTTTAAGCAATAATTTTTCCACATACCGTTCTTGAATGGAGAGGGAATTAAATCTAAATATATGATAGTGTAAAAAATACTCCGTGACATTCACTTTATAGTGATCTGCAGACTACAAGCTTAGGTGTAGGTTTTCATTTATTTTTCGTTACGAATGCTCTGTCAGATTGATTTCTGAAGCGGACTGTAGACCCTTACAAACGGCATTTGTATTAGAAACAATGTTGCTACATGTATACATGGTATTGGTAAATTTCGTTACATATTTCAAGGGCGTGAGATGGGCGAGTTTGAATAGGAACACATGTCCGAAAGTTTTCCGTTCGTCTGCTGCAGGAACAGTCATACAGAGCAATTTAATCGAGTCTCCCGCGCCTGATATGTAAAATGTTTCCACATTACCTATTCGGTCACAAACAGAATAATTACTTGAGCAACGAGAGAAATTGGCGTACATCAGTTAACATGTGTGTTCCAGGAAAACGGGAACGACGTGTTATGTACATGAGTTCTCGTTAAAAGTTGAAGAAACTTTGCCCTTAATGTATGAAACATAACGCTACTAGTCCAAGCCCGTGCCTAATCAGACGTATTTGCTGTCTCACATTCCTTTATGTTCAGTTAAAGTTAAAAAGATACACAACTACAGTGTATTCCCGTAAAACATAAACCCCTTAATATGTTAGCTATTAATTAAGTGTTCCTCTTATGGCGACAATTTTCAGCATCTTATCTCTATTTCGTACTAGCCTTACGTACTTCATGTATCCAAACGCAAGCCGACAGTGTACTGGGCCACTTGCTATTTGCCGAGCAGTACGGCACCAGTACGCTTTCATCACTCATGAAAAGCTGAGGTACTCCAATACATTCTGCGTTAATTACTCGGATTTGGATTCAAATGGCTCTGAGCACTATGGGACTCAACTGCTGTGGTCATCAGTCCCCTAGAACTTAGAACTACTTAAACCTAACTAACCTAAGGACATCACACACATCCATGGCCGAGGCAGGATTCGAACCTGCGACCGTAGATCTGGATTCAAAGACAGTAAGTGGTTCACTACAGTTATTTTCCAATATATATTCAAGTCTTAATTCCTACTGTGGACCCATACGCTCGCAGATCTGCCGCTCGCTTCCTCCAAGGTATTTTCATGTTCATGGATTGTCATCACGATTTAGCAGGTCATCAGGCCAGTCTCCGACTGTAACTGTCGCCACTCTATTGACTTCATAGTTTTATAGAGTGGAATTCCTAGTAAAAGTTGATCGCTTGTACCTGTAATTACATGGAAGTAAAGAAACAAATTACTTCTTTCGATTTTGCCTAGATATTCTGGGTACATACTTTACTGTGCCATATGGCGGACGAGATCTAGGAATGGTCATAAGCGAAACGACATGAGATCATGCCGCTACATTCTTCATCTTCATCTTCTCTTCAGGTATTAGGCAGAAATTATCTGTTACGGTACCCATCTCTGTCGTGGTCTCCTTCTGTCTCTTCTCCTATGGCACTTATAATTTCTTGCCTTTAACGGAAGTCTCTCACTCTCCATTCTTTGTAGATGTTCATTCCATTTTATTCTGTAATCACTAATTTTATCATTGAGGCTAAAGATTTGCAGTTCTTCTCTAAAATCTTGATTTCTTATCCTGTCTTCTCTTGTGCAACCTTCAACACCTCTAAGGAATTTCATTTATTGTGCCTGAATCCGGCTTTCTTGCTTCTTGGGAATCACCCATGTCTCACTTCCATAGAGCAGTGTGGGAACTGCAACAGTTTTGTAAAATTTAATTTGATTGTCTTTTATGGTTTTGTTTATTAGGTTCCTGTTGATTGTTCCACATACCCGACTTAATTTACTGAGCTTAATTTCAATATCTCTGCTGTCGCCATATGTCATTTCACATCCGAGGTAGTTGAAATGGTTCACTTGCTCTAAAATCTTCTGATCTATATTTTGGTTCTGGTTGGTTCTTTCCCCATGAAGGCCATTGTCTTAGTTTTTTCTTTTGAAATTTCCATGTTAAATTTTGCACTTATTTTTTTTAGCAAGTAGATTTCTTTCTGAAGGTCATCTTCCTTATCTGACAGGATCACTGCATCATCAGCATATAGTAAATTATTTAAAAGAATGTTCCTATTTAGGTAGACACCTTTCTGATTTCCATATATGTATTATTTAATTAATGTAGATGTTGAACAAAGTTGGAGAGCTGCAGCAGTCTTGTCGCACCCCTTTGTTAGTTGGTACCTCATTAGTTGTTTTACCATTGAGATCTAGAGTGATATTTGTGTCTTGATATAAACTATATGCTTTGGATATTCGCGATTCGTCATTATTTCCCAAAGTTTCTGTCTATTGACATTGTCAAAAGCCTTTTTTAAAGTTAATAAAACCAATGTGTGTTTCTTTGTTATACCATCTCCATTTTTCTATTATTTGCTGTAGAATAAAAACTGCATCTATTGTGGAGCGTCCTTCTCTAAATCCCATTTTCTCCTCATGCAGTACTGCTTCTGCTATTTTTTAAGTCTTACATTTAAAATCTTAGCATAAACCTTGTATTCCGAGGTCAGTAAACTTATTCCTCTGTAATTACTGCATAGTCTTTTATCTCCTTTTTTAAAAAATTGATATCACTCTAGCTGTTTTCCAGTATTTGGGAATATTCTTCTTCCAACATTCATTGAAGAGATGTAGCAGTCGTTGGTGTAGCATCATTCTTCCATATTTTAATAATTCAGGATTAATGCTATCTTTTCCTGTTGCTTTTCTGTTCTTAAGTGATGTTAGTGCAGATATTAATTCGTCAGACTATATTTTTACATTCTAAAGTGAGAAATATGTGTTTTGTTACAAATCATCTCGCAAACAGCAACTCTGTGTGTTATGAGTTTTTATTGTAGACAAGAGAAACTCCAGCATTGATCGTACAAATTTGAAAGCGTTTTCTTATTATTGCATTCGATTTCTGTGATCATTTTCAGTGCTAAAATAAAATAAAAACACACAAACTCAAACCTAAACGATCACTGTACTAACATATGTGTCATTTTACAATAGAAAACATTGTATTTTAAAAGGAAAAATACAAGTCAAAACTAAGTCTGGTAATCTCATACAATGATGCAGAAAATATAACTTCAAACGTGGGTGTTTATCGTGAAGAACATGTTAACAAACAAGTAAGAATCAAATTGAGCGGGCTGCTTACAAAGACCTACGCAGTTAAGCTCCACATTTGTGGGGGCGCCACCAGTGTCGTTTTTCGTGAATAAATTAGAGAGCATTTTTTTTTTTGTACGGAAGGAGACAATAAGTTGTACAGAAATTTAAATGAAGTAGAATACGGAATTATAGAGTTAAAAATATATTGCCATAGAAACATAGTCCAAGAAAATATGCACGCTACTAACGCTAGCTAGGTTGTAAATGGAATTACAAGGAATTTCGAAATGCTTATGTGTAAATAGAACTATCTTTTCTTGGAGTATGTGTTAATGAAACCATGATGTCATCAATGAAACTGTAGCAGACGTATAAAATATATATTTCTTTTTAAAATATGATGTCCATCTGGAACTGAAAGCCAGAACAAAACCATACAACTCTGCCCTCAGGCGAGTCAAATCCAAATAAATCTATCGCAGTGTCATTTTATAAACTATTTACACTATGATGTGAAAAATTACAGATCCAAGACTTTTTATTCTTTCAATAAACCAATATTTGTATTACAAACTGTTTTACAAGTTAAACGCTCACTCAAAGGCGTGTTTCACTTCCACGTGACGAGATATTTTGATAAGAAATATATGTATTTTAAGTATTTGTTACAATTTTGTTGATGATATCATGGTTTCATTAACTCGTATATTTAGAAAAGACAATTGAATTGGAGCAGAAGCAATTTGAAAATGCTTGTAAGTCCATCCAACAACCTAGTTAACGTTAGTAGCGTGCATATTTTATTGCACTATGTTTTTATGGCAGTATATTTTTAACTTTATTATTCTGTATTCTATTTCATATAAATCACTGTACAACCTACTGTTTTCATCCGTAAAAGAAAATGCTCTGTATCGTAAACGTATTCAACAAAGAAGGCGCTGATGGCGTCCATCACGAACATGAAACCTAGCTGCATAGGTTTTTCTAAGCAGCTGGCTCCGTTTGAATCTTACATACTACTTATCATGTTCTTCACGATAAACACCCATATTTGAAGTTATATTTTGTGCATGATTACGTTAGTTCACGAGACTTAGTCTTGGTACGTATTTTATCTTGTAACGTTCAATCCCTTCTATTGTAAAGTGACACATATGTTTGTACATTGATAGTTTAGGTTTGACTTTATGTGTTTTTATTTTATTTTAGCACTGAATATGATCACTCCGGGACTCTAATCTATATGCAAGAACAAAAAGACAGCTTAATATTTATACGACCAATACTGGAGATTCGCTTGTTTACACTACTTGTTGTGTGGTCGTGGTCCACAAACTTCAGAATGGAATCCAGTCTCATGAGTTTTTATTTTTACACACGTATGCCACTACGACAGTGGTGGTATTTAAATTGTTCACGAGTATGGAACGTCATTCTCGTTCGAGTCTGCTGTGACAGCCATTATATATTAAATGAGAGGTGTACAACGTACACAGCAAGGGTTGGCGTCTCGCAGCACTCAGTCATCGAAGTGCTAGAAGCTACTCCTCTCGATTCGAAATATGTTAGTTAAAAGAGCTCTCTCATCGCAGCAGGATGTCATCGGCGAGACTCCATTTTTCGCCAGTTGCGTTCACCACATGGACGCTGAGAGGTTAGTTTCTCTTGTACTGCCTCAATTGCCGTCCGCACTATGGTGACCAAGCCTTCAGAATGAGGACATAGCCCCGGGAACTTCCCCTACGACAACAACAGTTGCACTCTACATGACATCGTCTGGTGGTTGGACAACTTCATCGGCAACGTCTACCACAGAACCTGTCCATAACACTCCAACACCACCAACGGTCCCCCGGCCGCTCAGCTAACACCGCCTTCTCCGCCAGCAGTCGCAGAAACATCAGCCGCAGCATAGGCAGCAACAGACCAGTCACACCATCACCAGAAGCAACCAATACGCCGCCGGCACAACAAGAGCTGCAGCACATGCAATGCTATTTGCAAGTAAATATTCACTACTCCCATTCATCCCACAATCTCCCTTCCACACCCAACCTAAACCTATCACAAAAAGCAAAAAAAGGCCCAGTACAAGTGAAGTGAGCGTCAGGGTGAAACCAAAAAGACTAAATCAACTCTATTAGACACTGATGACGTGTTGTTGTGGTCTTCAGTCCAGAGAGTGGTTTGATGCAGCTCTCCAAGCTACTCTATCCTGGGTAAGTTCTTCGTCTCCCAGTACCTACTGCAACCTACATCCTTCTGAATCTGCATAGTGTATTCATCTCTTGGTCTCGCTCTGCAATTTTTACACTCATCGCTGCCCTTCAGTACTAAATTGGTGATTCCTTGATGCCTCAGAACATGTCCTACCAACCGATCCCTTCTTCTACTTACGTTTTGCCACAAATTTCTCTTCTCCCAAATTCTATTCAGTACCTCCTCATTCGTTATGTGATCTACCCATCTAATCTTCAGCATTCTTGTGTAGCACCACATTTCTAAGGCTTCTGTTCTCTTCTTGTCCAAACTATTTATCGTCCATGTTTCACTTCCATACATGGCTACACTGCATACAAATACTTTCAGAAACGACTTCCTGACACTTAAATCTATACTCGATGTTAACAAATTTATCTTCTTCAGAAACGCTTTCCTTGTCATTGCCTGTCTACATTCTACATTCTTTCTTCTTCGAATATCATAATTTTTTTTGTTCCCCAAATAACGAAACTCGTCTACTACTTTAAGTGTCTCATTTCCTAATCTAATTCCCTCAGCACCACCCGACTGAATTCGACTACATTCCATTATTCTCGTTTTGCTTTTGTTGATGTTCATCTTATATCCTCCTTTCATGACACTGTCCATTCCGTTCAACTGCTCTTCCAAGTCCTTTGCTGTCTCTGACAGAATTACAATGTCATCGGCAAACCTCAAAGTTTTTATTTCTTTTCCATGGATTTTTATTCCTACTCCGAATTTTTCTTTTGTTTCCTTTACTGCTTGCTGATGATATGCAGGTCGAAATCATTCCAGATATGCGAAACCCAGGATCTTCCTCTTCCTTTTTATTATGCAGACGTGGCCCTGAATTCCTAAATCCTAAGGCACTCCTCAGTCATATTCAATGATATCTACCAGCACTACAAACCTAGCAACTCACCCTCAGGATCGTAAAAACAAACGACCCACATTCTCATTCATCGCTACTCCGCATTATCTCTTTTTGGGGGCCATAATAACCCTCATAAACACTCTGTCAAAACAGACACAAAATCTGCAGTGACAGTGACGGTGATTAGTGGCTTAAAGCTCTAAAAGGCGACGTTATCAGCGCTCACATCTATACGACCGCCAAAATTTACCACAGTAATTAAAAATCTTAACTTAGAGCACAAAGGCATTGAAAGTGAACTGAACTTATTGTAGGAACTGATGTCCACAAGGCACTACACTTTCAGAGTGATAACGGGCGTAGCTACTTAGTAAGATGCGGCACATAGCGGTAGCATCAAAGGGCGCCACATAACACACAGTCTGGTCATAAATAATATGATCAATCGCCTCCTTGACAGTACTGAAATCAGGAAGTAATTTGTGCTTCCGCACAAGACATTCAAAAAGGCCATTTATCTGGCAATAGTGACGTCCTCCAACACACGGAGCCCACCAAATAGGCCAAGATGACAATCATACGCCAAGCTACTGCGCTCTGACATTCGACCAGTTATCACGCAGTTATCGTCCTGATCCAGTTCTTCACTTATACAGTTGCCTACTAGTTATCTACAGTGCCGACCAGCCTAGTCAAATTGTAGTCCATTCTGATCTTCAGTTAATTTACTTAGTAATGCCCCACTGTGTTAGGTAAGCTCAGATGCAAAACTTTACATCAGTGCCACGCCATCTCTGGAGGCCAAAGATGAGTATGTTTTGACGTACCTGGACGATAACTGCTGTAACTGGCCGATAAATGGCCGGGTGCCGGCGTGCGATCGCTTAAATCACGCACTCAGCATACGAATATCGTATGAACTATTTGACGGATCCTTCAGATAGTTCTGGGTTTTAGTGCCTTTTGTGATGACAGACTTAACTATTAGCGGATGAATGGTCTATTTGGATGTCTTGTGCGATATTCAAAATAGTTTCTGACATGAGCGCCATCTAAGGTGTCGCCACGATGAGAGCACTTGTTGTCTGATGCCGTCTAATGCTGACGCTTTGTATAGGCCTAGTGGAGACACAGGAAATGTCTTCTGAAATGTGTTAAGATGTCATGTACCAATTTGTTATCCCCAGTGATTGTCTCCTACAGATCATATTCCCAGTGTCTTCAATTCAGCAAGGGGGTGGTGAAAAAGTTGCCTCTTCATTTAGAAATCTCATTTTTACCCACTATATTACGTTTTCAGTAAATGGGGACAGCAATACATTTCGTATTCCTTCTATATTCAGCTTTGAATGAGCAATGAAAACTCTCTGAGCAACCTCTTTCCACGATCAGTGAGGTATTTTTGCATCTCTGAGGATCAGTTTTTCTGTTAACCAAAGGGCAGTCTTCGTGGATTTAAAACCATATTTGTTTGGAACAGCTTTCGGCATTCTAATTCTGGGTGCCCTTATCCTTTCCTAAGCCATGTCCTTTTCTTGGAATTAGGGCAATCAGAGAGCTTCTAAGACAACACACATATGTAGTTCTACTACTAACTGCTCAAAATTTTACCATATAATCACATTTCCCAACACCCTTGTAAGTCATGTCTCCCTGTTGTAAGTAGGCTGTTTAGGTTTTCTTATTGGTAACGCCACATAGCGCTCTGTATGAAGGATCACTGGCTGTGCTGTGCGCAGTCTGTGGCTAGTTTGCATTGTTGTCTGCCATTGTAGTGTCGGGCAGCGGCAGCTGAATGCTAACAGCACGTAGCGTTGCGCAGTTGGAGGTGAGCTGCCAGCAGTGGTGGACGTGGGGAGAGAGATGGCGGAGTTTTGAAATTTGTAAGAATTGGTGTCATGAACTGATATATATATATATATATATATAATGACTGCTAAGGTAAATACATTGTTTGTTCTCTATTAAAATCTTTCATTTGCTAACTATACCTATCAGTAGTTAGTGCCTTCCGTAGTTTGAATCTTTTATCTAGCTGGCAGTAGTGGCGCTCGCTGTATTGCAGTAGCTGAAGTAACGAAGATTTTTGTGAGGTAAGTGATTTGTGAAACGTATAGGTTAATGTTAGTCAGGGCCATTCTTTCGTAGGGATTTTTGGAAGTCAGATTGCGTTGCGCTAAAAATATTGTGTGTATAAGCACTGTCCTGTATAAATTTTTCTAAGGGGACGTTTCATATGGCGACCTTGCCAGGATACCTCACTGGAATCTTCTGATTTTTTTCTTATTTTTTGTGTAATTAGTGTAGATTTTGTTTATTGCTAGCGCGTAATTGTAGAGAGAATCTCCTTTGTAGTTGCAGTCACTCATTGTTGTACAGTAAAACAGGTGTGGCATGCATGTAAATTTGCACCAAGTATTTCGCAGCTGCGCTTGCAATTAACTAATTATTATTTTCAGTGCTATGTTAATGTGTTTTCTTATTTTGCTCTTCAAATTGTGCTTTTCTGTGTTGTCGTGTGAAATATTGTGACTATAATGGCGTGTGAAAAACGTAATACTAGGCTCCAAAGTAAACTGAGAAATGACAGTGAAGACGAAATCAGTGTCTTAGCGCCACCACGTAATGAATTAACTAATGTTCAAAGTAGTAATTTGGTAATTGTACATAGGGAAATGGAGCGGGCTGCAAATAATGGTGTAGACAGTGAAACAATTAGTGAACAGGGAAGCATTATCGATCGATCGGTCGGCAACAGCTCGCCTCAGAATTCTGAAATGACAGGACACATTCTTGCAAATACTGTAGATTCAGGTTTTGTGTCTTCACCGTTTTCTCAAATAACTCAAGACACATTTTCTGTTTTTCAAATTGCGAATATTGCCGGTTCAAATGCATTGCCGAATAGCACTAAGGAACATGTTTCAGACACCAGTGCACTGTTATTACAATTAATGCAACAAATGGGACAAAAGCTTCAAAAGTTAGACACAATGGAACAAAATCAGAGACAAACACAGCAAAAGCTTCAAAAGTTAGACACAATGGAACAAAATCAGAGACAAACACAGCAAAAGCTTCAGAAGTTAGACACAATGGAACAAAATCAGAGACAAACACAGTAACAGTTGAACACAATGGAACATAATCTTCAAAAGTTAGACACAATGGAACAAAATCTTCGGAAGTTAGACACCACACTTGAACAAACACGTGAAGATTTAACTACTGAGTTACATAACATTGAATCGAAATGTCAAAAAATCTGTAATGACGTAAAAACACAAATTTGTGAGCATTTTCAACCTATTTTTTCGCGGCATGAAAACGCATTACAGAATCACGAAGCAGCCATAAAAGAATTGCAGACTGTTGTTCGTGAAAATCACGACACCTTGCAAACTAAAATGGACTCAGTTGCATCCACCGATTCGGTTACGCAACTTGCAAGAACTCAGGAAAACTTAAAGGACACAGTAGATTCGATTTCAACACAAATGGACACTCTGAAACTTGGTTCAGAAAAACACACTGAGGAAATGTGTTCACTATCAGAGAAAGTAGCCGAACTTTCGGATCAGTTCATTAATTTATCTACGAAGGTAGGTGATAATCTGAATGACACAAAACCGGTAGTCTTTAATGACACAGAAGAGTGCGAACAAATTAGGAAATTCAAACAAAGTCTGAATCAAATTAGTACGCAACACCAAAGAGAAATCCGGGAAGTACAAGATCAGCTGACACAGGTAATACAACAATTACGTATTTCAGAGGACACTCGCGCTCCAATACAGGAAGAGGGACATAGAAATACGGAACAGCCACAAAATAATAACACAGGGCACTTCGGAAATTATGAAAGAAATTGGCAAGGTACACCGAATTTTGAGATGGAACCGCCGAAACGACGTAACAATGACCGACATGCGACTCGCCGACATGATGATTTTGACTATAAGCTGTTCATTACTACACGTAAATTCAAAACATTTAAGAATTCTGGCAACGACATTCATCCACAAACGTGGCTTCATCAATTCTCTCATTGTTTTCCTCCCAACTGGTCATTAGAACACAGATTAGAATTTATGTGTGGCTACTTGGAGAATGAACCAGCTGTAAGAATGCGATCGGTCATTCACGATTGTCACAGTGAAGGAGAATTTTATCATGCTTTCCTCTCAGCATATTGGTCTCAAGCTATACAAGACCGAGTAAAACATAGCATAATGATGATGAAACACTTTGAACAATCTGAATTTTCCAGTCTTGTCAAATATTTTGAAGACATGTTACATAAGAACCAATATCTTTCAAACCCATATAGCCCTTCAGAACTCATCCGCATTTGCATAATGAAATTGCCTGAACATTTAAGGAATATTATTTTGGCAGTGCGTTGCAAAGACGACATTGAAGCTTTTCAGGGACTCTTACAAGAATTAGAAATTGACACAGACAGTTGCGGAATGCGAAAACAGGAAAACAATCCCTACAGTTCACATCCGTCACAATTCCGTGACGACAGAAACAATAACTGGATACGACAAGTCTATTCTTACAACGCAAATCGTGACCAAAACAGACACCACTGGCGGAGTAATAATAGTTACAGAGAAAGATCGCATTTCCGTAGTAATATATATCACAGACACAATCAGAGAAACAGACAATACGGGAACCAAAATTATTATTATCAAGGGAGACGGAATAACTTCAGACGCAACGGTCCAGCACGCAGTTACGATTCAGGGAGAAATTTTCCACCACGTGACCGACAAGAAATTAATTACAGAAATTACCGACATGACGACAGACGATATGATCGTAACGACAGACCTGAATTGCATCAGAACTGGGGGGATTCAAACAGAGCAGAGCCCTCTCGGCAAGGTGAATTTGTAGAAGTTAGGTCTCCTAATCCCAATAACGACGCGCGCCAACAAAGTAACAGACAATGACTCCCACCGCAGGCAGCCGCGTGCGCCGGCTGGCTCAGAGAAAAATAACAAAAGCTAACCTTGAGCAAAATTCCAGTGTTCCTTACCGACGTAATCACATGATAATTGCTTTTCAGTTGACAGTCTGCGTACTAGGAAGAGTAAAGGTTTACACCACATTTTACATGTGAAACCGTTTATTAAGAGATAATCTGCTTTTTAACTTTGTCTTTGGTATACATTTTTTCACTTCACGCTACTAATACAATTTGTTAGACTTAGAATCTGTTAACATGCAACCATGTTTGAAATTAAATATCCAGTCAAGAACCAAGAGAACTTATTTAAACAGAAATTACGAATGCATTCTTATAGTGAACAGACGTCACAGTGGTATTGTGCGTGTACATTCTTGCTTGTTAGTTGCACGATTACGTAACGACTATAAGGCTGACATACTTAGAACATTTACCAGTACTGCTAATGAGATTCTAATGCAACATTTTGGTTTACTTGAAAATAAATTCTGGATTTAAAGTACTTTCTGTGAGATACCAGATGACTCAGTGGTTAGTTTATGTGACAGCTACACGATTTTATCACGACGCTACTACTGAGTGACAATTTACAATGTTGCTTTTGCACTGTATCTGTTTTATATCTGCACAGTTTTTCTGTATTATTCTGGAAAGTAAAACATGTTTTAGTAGTAACTTTGTGGTATAGCTACAATAAGACAGCCTTTTCTGTAGCACAACAATACGTTACAGTACAGTACTTACTTCATCACGGCAATAAGCGTAGTAACTACGATATCTTTACGCAAAGCATTTCACTTTTGTTTATCATGAGTTAAGTACATTGACTTCTGTAGAACTTAGCTTTCGGAGGACGATAACTACAACACTTCCACAGAGATTATCTTACAACACGACGCGCAGTTCAGCGCTACAGTACGCGTATTTGAGTGACTAATTTTGTACTTAAAACATTTATTTTTAAAGATATTTGAAATACAATGATACAAAGGTTTTCCGTGATACATTTCATTCCATTGCTGTAATCTGTATCATCTGAGGATATAATTACATTAATCCTCAGGGGGGTACACGCTTACTTTGTGTA
The DNA here is from genome assembly GCF_023897955.1 of Schistocerca gregaria. Taxonomy (NCBI): domain Eukaryota; kingdom Metazoa; phylum Arthropoda; class Insecta; order Orthoptera; family Acrididae; genus Schistocerca; species Schistocerca gregaria. The sequence continues at coordinate 784,665,748 of NC_064920.1, forward strand.
TTATGTGTTTGGCAAGCACGAAGAGCCCTAGCTAATATGGTATTTGCTTATACAACTTTACACATCGGTACCATATTTCTCTAACACATAAATTACACAGCTATCTGATCATTTAACTGAGAGACAAAAAATTTTTTTTATTACGTCAGTGACACATATTTACGCAATCACACAGTTGGATAATTTCACACTTATGAAATTCTATTTTGTCTGTACTTTGTGAAATGTTCATATTTTTTCGGAACCATTGTGATACTATGAGAGCTTTGAATGATGTATTTGGTATAGGATCATGATTTTTAAAGTACGTTTGAGGTAGATGACACTACTGAAATGAGCAGAGAATATTTTTTAGGTTTTGAAGTTATTGCAGAAAGCTACGATGATTTTGAGATTTAGCTGAGTTTTTATGATGTTATTATGACGATGACAATGTGTATTATGCTGTTGCGGTATGTTTATGATCAATAAGCTGATGGTATAAGAGTTATTTGATTATGCTATGTATTTATTATGATGAAATATTGGTGTGTCGCCGCAAGATTGACGTGTCGACGAATATGTACATGTTTAATAAGGTAAGAAATAAGGAGTAGTGGTTAGGGACTCTGATTTATGAAAAGGATGTTAGAAACCAAGAATCGTACTTTAAGAGTTATGAAATGTGTGTATACGCGTGAATGTATCACAAGGCCTCCAAAAATTTTTGGACACTTATATTTACAGGATTTTGTTTCTACATATTTGTAACGCAAATGCTTGACCTGTGAAATTTTTTAATTGAAACTGCCACTGTAGCGGAAACTGGTGTCGTAAATATTTCGGTAAGAAAGTTAAGTGACCACCTGGACGTAATGCGTCGTGGGCGCCCAGCTGGGCGACAGCCACCAGGAAACAAGCCATTAGTGTGTGCCTTTCAGAGGCACAGGTAAAAAAAAAAGGGGAAGCCATTATCCTCGCTATTGATATTCCTTTGTAGAAAGCGTCGTAAATACGACACCCTCAAACTTGAAAACATGATTACACTGTAGAGTTCTTAATTTATGATATTTACTGAAATGAAATGATGAGCAACGTTTCATGTCTATTGTTTTGCTAGTTGGAAGATTGTTTACTGCATTATGAAATGCCTTATGGCTAGCGAATGACGTTTCACACCTTGCTTTGCCTATTTTGTTTAATATCTAGTTTATAGCTGCACTGCAGCTTTGGTTAAAATAAAATTTAATAGATGTACTAATATAATTATTTTATGCCTACAGATCCAGTAAAAAAAATTATGATCTACTTCTAAGAAAACGAGGGAACACAAATAGACATTTCCCTTCACAGGAACTGTATAAATAATTTTTTTTACGATTTGGTAATTTATCTGCTAGCGTATGTTCTCGTGATGCATCACTCTAGTGTTAAGATGTGACATAGGTATTAAACATTTTTACTGTAATATTTTTTCTGCTTCAGCTTTGTCATGTTTAGATATAAATTATTACATTTATTGCTGCTCGCTATACTTACTTGCATTTTTTTGTCATTGCTGTTTGTATTAATTGTTTTGTGCCGCTGTGTTGCCTCGTCCCTTAGTTAAACATCTGAGCTCAGTAGATTTAAGTTAGCTTAAGAGGGGGTAGCCTATATAAGAGAATGAGTTGCGATGGATTTGAAGAAATGCAGTGAGAGGTTATATGAGAAATGTACAGAAAGCAGGTATAGATAGGACTTTTTGGAAATAATGATGAACTAAAGGAGATCTCTATGCTAAATACTGCAGTAAAACAAACCCTGTCCTTTCCTTTCGTATTATCCCTCTATGTGTTTATGTACCCTTGTGTATTTGTCTTTTTCCTGTCTTTATGTGTTTAGCTAATAAGATTTATGTTGTAGAATTTTTCAAATACTATGTTATTTTCTTTGTAAATATGTTCAGACATTATTTATTGTGTTTTGTTTTAATGCTCATGTGCGAAGTTGATGTTTCAAAAGTTATTCTGATCTTTTATGTATGTACTTATGTCGTAATTTTTGTAAAACTGATGTATTTGCTATTTCGATTCTTTTGTAAAGCCTGTACTACTGCAAATGATATCTGTATTGTTATGTTCCTTAAAGATGTATTTTGTACCTTTGTTATTGCATTCTTATGTTATAAAATTGTAATTGAGACCGATTCATCACATTAAGTAACTTGTAAATTACATTTCACTGCATACGTTTCTGTTGGTCATAGTATATGGACAATATGTGAGAAGTAGGGACTGATAGTGTTTGCACGTGTGTTAATAACTCAGTAAGGTACTGGATAACAGTATTGCTGGTTCTAAGGACATTTCAAAAACAATTTTTCTGGGTGCACAAGTGGTGGTTATGGACTTGTTATATTATCCGCAAGACTCTTCAATGGTGATTGTGCGCCTGAACAGTCAAACAGATGGCTGCTGGCCATCTCTACAAGGACTACAGTGGGTCTACACCTTTGATGACCCACCAATACCATTATTTCTACAAGGACTGCAATGGGTCTGCACCTCTGGTGGCCCACCAATAGTAATCTCTACCAGGACTACAGTGGGTCTGCTCTGCGATGACCTACCTGCCGATAGTCTTCAACGTTGACTGACTCTGTTGTGGCCCATTACCTGTCTGCATGTCAAGAGACAGCACTGTCTTTCCGTTGGAAGGACAACACTACTTCTTCAAGACTGCATGGAAATCCACTACTTCCGTGTGCATTTTCTTTTATTGCTCAGTCTTTGAGAAAAACACTACTATTTTACTGTGATGAATGATTAGGACTGTCTATATGGACTGTGAGAAAATTTTAGCTTTTGACCAACATTGTATCAATAAGTGTGTGCATTTGATATCTTTGTTATAGTAATTATGAAAAATTTTATCAAATAATTATCGGCCACTGTCCAAAACAATTTGTAAAATTTTTTTGTGGGGAGCATGGGGGCTATGTAAGTAGGCTGTTTAGGTTTTCTTATTGGTAACGCCACATAGCGCTCTGTATGAAAAATCACTGGCTGTGCTGTGCGCAGTCTGTGGCTAGTGTGCATTGTTGTCTGCCATTGTAGTGTTGGGCAGCGGCAGCTGGATGCTAACAGCGCGTAGCGTTGCGCAGTTGGAGGTGAGCCGCCAGCAGTGGTGGACGTGGGGAGAGAGATGGCGGAGTTTTGAAATTTGTAAGAATTGGTGTCATGAACTGATATATATATATATTATGACTACTAAGGTAAATACATTGTTTGTTCTCTATTAAAATCTTTCATTTGCTAACTATACCTATCAGTAGTTAGTGCCTTCCGTAGTTTGAATCTTTTATCTAGCTGGCAGTAGTGGCGCTCGCTGTATTGCAGTAGCTTAAGTAACGAAGATTTTTGTGAGGTAAGTGATTTGTGAAACGTATAGGTTAATGTTAGTCAGGGCCATTCTTTCGTAGGGATTTTTGGAAGTCAGATTGCGTTGCGCTAAAAATATTGTGTGTCAGTTTAAGCACTGTCCTGTATAAATTTTTCTAAGGGGACGTTTCACTGTCTTAGAGACAGGCCAATTAGAGAGTATTCTACGTCAACGATGGACATTGCATAACACCATTCTCGCCCATTGATGTTTAAAACGGCTTAAAGTATACATAGAATCGGGCTTATTTTCACCACTACCAGCATTAGTTTGTTTTCTGTACCTAAAGGGTCTAAAACGGTGGAATATTATACTATGAGTAATCTGAGAGATATAACTGACATATTTTGCTAGATTTTCGGCTTTGCCTGAATTCTGTATTTGTTGACCTCGTGGTCTTCGTGAACAGATGCTAACATAATGAACTAGTTGGCTTTCTTCGTATTTTAATGTTTCGCAAGAGAAAAGATTTGAAGTTACAACCACTTCTTAAATGATTATCCTAATTTTTGCTTACTGTACTTGAACGTATTTGTGAGCAAAATTAAAACAGTTTGTTTACTCGTTGTATACTAGGTTTGCGCTATCAGATAGATAATTCCAAGTAAAACCCACTGAATTTTGATGACAGTTTTGTCTGCAATGTGGAGGACAGCCTCGGGTATTGCAAATTATATTCAATGAACTACGGGTATCATAAAAGAACTGCAATCACAAGAAATTTTCAGAAGGTTTTCGATAATGGTTCACTTCACGAAACACTATTGAAGATGGGAAAACGATATTGCATCAAGTTTACACCAGAAAAATATAGCTGACGTTACTGAGCGGATAATAAAACTTTTCAATACTTTCGATTTTACATTATGTTCCACTGGGACAGACAAAATTTGTATCGTGCGGGGTATCCGAACGGTTTGAGGCGCCTTCTCACGGTCCGCGCGGCTTCCCCCGTCGGAGATTCGAGTCCTCCCTCGGGCATGTGTGTGTGTGTCGTCCTTAGCGTAAGTTAGTTTAAGTTAGATTAAGTAGTGTGTAAGCTTAGGGACCGATGACCGCAGCAATTTGGTCCCATAAGACCTTATCACAAACTTCCAAAATAAAATTTGTTCTTTTCTACATGATAAACCCAACTGAATTAGAAACTGAGGAAGAATGGCTGCAAATACTAAAAGTATTACTATTGTGTGTCAAACATACCTCCTGGAGACCTAAAAACATATAAGCTACAAGAAGGCCCCAAACAACTCCACAGGGAAAGCAACAATTCGAAAATCAACAAAAAGTATAATCAACACAAAAATATTAAATTTGCTCTTGGGAGAACAACTGCAGGATAACTCCACATATACGCACAAATATCCTCAGAGTCAAGACTTCCAATACGAATTTTATCCAAAAATAATGAATCTGACTAACATGCAACCTTAATGAAACAGAAACTGAACAGTTGGAGAAATATATCATTAACAAGAACAAATTAACAAATGCAGATGTTGCGGACATCGTAATAGAAACAGAACACATTGCAGTACAAGAAGGAAAAACAGTGATATAAATATAGACAAAATCAAGGCATTGATAATAAAATAAGTAAATGGCTTCATAAAAAACTTTAAAATCTGTAACTTGAAATCTTTCTTTCTTGCAAAACGCAAAAATACAGAGCATTTTGCTAGCATCTGTTTGCGAATCTCACAAGATCATTAGCATAGTTTTGGGCGCATATTGCTCAATAGCTACATCGAAAACAGGAATTCTAGCAAAAGAAGTCAATATCGCCTGACACTACTCATAGGATAATGTTTCACCATTTTATGGTACCATAGCACGGAACCCAAGCTAACATTGGAAAGGGGGAATACGTGTTTATATATATATAATGCAACTGCCCAACACTTCTGAACGAGAATGATATTGTGCCCGTCCCATTCTTGGCATAGGAAGCTCTATGATTGCCCTATTTCTAAGAAAGGAACGTTACTTAAGAAGGAGTTGAACATGACTGGACAGTAGAGTACCAAGCTATGGCTGGGCTAAAAATGTGTGCACTGGCTTAGAAGTAACCTTATTGGGACGTGGCTTAAGAATATGTTGTGAAATGTGATTGGATAGTAGTGAGCTGTTATTCGGAGAGCTTATTATCTGTGTTAGCTTAGAAGCCCCTTGATTGGCCTGTTTCCAAAAAAGGAATGACGTTTACGAAAAGGGAAGACTGTTGAAAGGTCATGGCATAGGAAGGGGGAGGGGGTAGGAAGGGCGTAGGTGTGGGGGCAGGGGACTTGTAATGGAGGGGAGACAGGAGGAAGAGGATCATCTTTGGTGCTAGTTACGTGAATTTGATCTGAAGAATGCTTTGCTCTCCTGCTTTCGCTAGCCCATATCGCTGATACTACTATCTTTCGCATGAGATTGAGCCATGGAAGGTTTTAGATGCATCTTCACCACAATTTAATTAATGAAGTTCCATTCTAAACCTGCACTAACACTACAAAAGGTAACGTCAATCACTTTCCCCCTGCCTGTACAAAATGGGAGACAAATAAGCAATTGTTATTGTAGTGTTTCCTACAGAACCGCCGTCCTACTTTCTTTGATTAATGCCACATATAGCATAGAGTTTTTTTATTTTTTTACAAGCTGCCAATATATGTTTGTATCAATAACGCGACATGGAGATCTATGTTAACAGTCGTTTAAAGCATTTAAAATTCTATTCAACATATGAAACACTTAGTTAAACGTGTATTTGTATACAGGGTGGTTCATTGATCGTGACCGGGTCAAATATCTCATGAAATAAGCGTCATACGAAAAAACTGCTACGAACGAAACTTGTCTGGCTTGAAGGGCGAAATCAGATGGCGCTATGGTTGGCCCGCTAGATGGCGCTGTCATCGATCAAACGGATATCAATTGCGTTTTCTTAAATAGGGACCACGATTTTTTATTACATATTCATGTAGTACGTAAAGAAATATAAATGTTTTAATTGAGCCACTTTTTTCGCTTTGTGATAGATGGCGCTGTAATAGTCACAAACATATGGCTCACAATTTTAGACGAACAGCTGGTAACAGGTAGGTTTTTTAAATTAAAATACAGAACGTAGGTACGTTTGAACATTTTATTTCGGTTGTTCCAGTTTGATACATGTACCTTTGTGAACTTGTCATTTCTCAGAACTGTTACAGCGTGATTACCTGTAAATACCACATTAATGCAATAAACGCTCAAAATGATGTTCGTCAACCTCAATGCATTTGGTAATACGTGTAACGACATTTCTCTCAACAGCGAGAAGTTCGCTTTCCGTAATGTTCGCACACACATTGACAATGCGCTGATGCATGTTGTCAGGCATTGTCGGTGCATCACGATAGCAAATATCCTTCAACTTTCCCCACAGAAAGAAATCCGGGGACGTCAGATCTGGTGAACGTGCGGGTCATAGTATGGTGCCTCGACGACCAATCCACCTGTCATGAAGTATGCTATTCGATACCGCTTCAACCGCACGCGAGCTATGTGCCGGACATCCATCATATTGGAAGTACATAGCCATTCTGTCATGCAGTGAAACATCTTGTAGTAACATCGGTAGAACATTACGTAGGAAATCAGCATACATTGCACCACTCGTCGCTAAATAGAACGCGTGCAAAAAATCTGTCATCGTCCCGTAATTTCTCTTGTCGCTAGTGGCAGAACTGTACACGACGTTCAAAGTCGTCGCCATGCAATGCCTGGTGCATAGAAATATGATACGGGTGCAACAGATGTTGATGTAGCATTCTCAACACCGACGTTTTTGAGATTCCCGATTCTCGCACAATTTGTCTGCTACTGATGCGCGGATTAGCCGCGACAGCAGCTAAAACACCTACTTGGGCATCATCATTTGTTGCAGGTCGTGGTTAACGTTTCACATGTGGCTGAACACTTCCTGTTTCCTTAAATAACATAACTATCCGGCGAACGGGTCAGACATTTGGATGATGTCGTCCAGGATACCGAGCAGCATACCTAACACATGCCCGTTGGGAATTATGATCACAATAGCTATACATCAACACGATATCGACCTTTTCCGCAATTGGTAAACGGTCCATTTTAACATGCGTAATGTATCACGAAGCAAATACCGTACGCATTGGCGGAATGTTACGTGATACTACTTACACGTTTGTGACTATTCAGCGCCATCTACTAAAAAGCGAAAAAAGTGGTCCAACTAAAATATTAATATTTCTTTACGTACTACACGAATATGTAATAAAAATGGGGGTTCCTATTTAAAAAAACGCAGTTGATATCCGTTTGACTGATGGGAGGGCCATCTAGCGGGCCAACCATAGCGCCATCTGGTTTCCCTCTTCAAGCTAGACGAGTTTCGTTCTTTGTAGTTTTTTCGTTTGATGCTTATTTCGAGAGATATTTGGCCCGGTGACTATCAATGGACCACCCTGTATTTAGATTTCTGCGACAACAGTTTCATTGACATTTTTGTATTATTTCTCTGTCTTTTCCTTGACATTAACGAAATCTATTATTCAATACTTTACAAGCGTGTCAATTAACAGCAGGCTTAAAAAAGACCTTTCTAAAGATTGTATCCAAGTGCTCTCATATTATATCTGTTTATGTTTTGTGGTGCATAATTATTGTTTACTTTTTGGCTCGCTAAATGCTCGTTAGATGGAGGCGGCTAAATAAGTAAATACCGTAGAACATTTGACCAAGAACAAAGCAATGTTGGTAACGTTCGGCGATTGGTTTCGTTGGGTGAGGACACCTGCGCGGAGGATTCTTTCTTTGAAAATTGGAAGGTATCCTCAAAAATACTCCACGGGCAGGACATTATCTCGTAGGACATTAGACCAAGAGCTAGGCATTGTGGGTAATCCTTGATGACTCAGTCCGTGGAATGAGGACACCTCCGCAGAAGAATCTTTTTTTGAAAAATGGGAGGTATGTCCAAAAATACATCGTAGAGGGCTGCTGGGAGAGGAAGTTTATGTTGCAGAACAATGGACCAAGAACTAGGCACTGTCGGTAACATTTGGCGATGATACCTGCCTGCTCTTTCTTTGGAAACTGGTAGGTATCTGCTGAAATGCATCGCAGACAGTTCCATGGAGAGGATATTTATGATGCAGAACATTGTACCAAGAACTAGTTCGTGTGGATAACCTTTGATGACTGCGTACGTCAGATGACACGTGTCCTTTCTTTGAAACGGTTTCAGAAAGATGTTTATGTCGCAGAACGTAAGATTGAGGACGTTTACACTACTGGCCATTAAAATTCCTACACCAAGAAGAAGTGCAGATGATAGACGGGCATTCATTGGACAAATATATTATACTAGAACTGACATGTGATTACATTTTCACGCAATTTGGATGCATAGATCGAGAGAAATCAGTACCCAGAAGAACCACCTCTGGCCGTAATAACGGCCTTGATACGCCTCGGCAATGAGAGAAACAGATCTTGGATGGCGTGTACAGGTACAGCTGCCCATGCAGCTTCAACACGATACCACAGTTCATCAAGAGTAGTGACTGGCGTATTGTGACGAGCCAGTTTCTCGGCCACCTTTGACCAGACGTTTTCAATTGGTGAGAGATCTGGAGAATGTGCTGGCCAAGGCAGCAGCGGAACATTTTCTCAATCCAGAACGGCCCGTACAGGACCTGCAACATGCGGTCGTACATTATCCTGCTGAAATGTAGGGTTTCGCAGGGATCGAATGAAGAGTAGAGCCACGGGTCGTAACACATCTGAAATGTAGAGTCCACTGTTCAGAGTGCCGTCAACGTGAACAAGAGGTGACAGTGACGTGTAAGCAATGGCACTCAATATCAACACGCCAGGTGATACGCCAGTATGGCGATGATGAATACACTCTTCCAATGTGCGTTCACCGAGATGTCGGCAAACACGGATCGGACCATCATGATGCTGTAAACAGAACCTGGATTTACCCGGAAAAATGACGTTTTACCATTCATGCACCCAGGGTAGTCGTTGAGTACACCATCGCAGGCGCTCCTGTCTGTGATGCAGCGTCAAGGGTAACCGCAGCCATGGTCTCCGAGCTGTAGTCCATGATACTGCAAACGTCGTCGAACTGTTCGTGAAGATGGTTGTTGTCTTGCAAACGTCCCCCTCTGTTGACTCAGGGAACGAGACGTGGCTGCACGATCCGTTACAGCCATGCCTGTCATCTCGACTGCTAGTGATACGAGGCAGTTGGGATCCAGTACGGCGTTCCGTATTACGCTCCTGAACCCACCGATTCCATATTCATAGTTATTGGATCTCGACCAACGCGAGCAGCAGTGTCACGATACGATAAACCGCAATCGCAATAGGCTACAATCCGACCTTTATCGAAGTCGGAAACGTGATGGTACGCATTTCTCCTCCTTACACGAGGCATCATAACAACGTTTCACCAGCCAACGCCGGTCAACTGCTGTTTGTGTATGAGAAATCGGTGGGAAACTTTCCTCATGTCAGCACGTTGTAGGTGTCGCCACCGGTGCTAATCTTGTGTGAATCATCTGAGAAGCTAATAATTTGCATATCACAACATCTTCTTCCTGTCAAATTTCGCGCCTGTAGCACGTCATCTTCGTGGTGTAGCAATATTAATGGCCAGTAATGTAAAATGACAGGTGGCATACTTCCTTCTACATGTACATACTTACTCCGCAAGCCACCTAGGGCTGATACCCTGTACTGCTACAAGTCATGTCCCGTCCTGTCCTACTCACAAATACGACTAGCTATATACAGGGTGATTCAAAAAGAATACCACAACTTTAAAGATGTGTATTTAATGAAAGAAACATAATATAACCTTCTGTTATACATCATTACAAAGAGTATTTTTCACTCAAAAACAAGTTCAGAGATGTTCAATATGGCCCCCTCCAGACACTCGAGCAATATCAACCCGATACTCCAACTCGTTCCACACTCTCTGTATCATATCAGGCGTAACAGTTTGGATAGCTGCTGTTACTTCTCGTTTCAAATCATCAATGGTGGCTGGGAGAGGTGACCGAAACACCATACCCTTAACATACCCCCATAAGAAAAAATCGCAGGGGGTAAGATCAGGACTTCTTGGAGGCCAGTGATGAAGTGCTCTGTCACGGGCTGCCTGGCGGCCGATCCATCGCCTCGGGTAGTTGACGTTCAGGTAGTTACGGACAGATAAGTGCCAATGTGGTGGCGCCCCATCCTGCTGAAATATGAATTGTTGTGCTTCTTGTTCGAGCTGAGGGAACAGCCAATTCTCTAACATCTCCAGATACTGTAGTCCGGTTACAGTAGCACCTTCGAAGAAAAAGGGACCAAAAACTTTATTGGCTGAAATGGCACAGAAAACGTTCACCTTAGGCGAGTCACGTTCATACTGAGTTGTTTCCCGCGGATTCTCAGTGCCCCATATACAGACATTGTGACGGTTGACTTTCCTGTTAGTGTGGAAAGTTGCTTCATCACTAAACACAATCTTTGAAACGAAAGATTCATCTGTTTCCATTTGAGCAAGGATAAAATCACAGGAATCGATTCTTTTAATCTTATCAGCTGCAGACAGTGCTTGAACCAATTTCAGACGATAAGGTTTCATAACTAACCTTTTTCGTAGGACTCTCCATACAGTTGATTGTGGAATTTGCAGCTCTCTGCTAGCTCTGCGAGTCGATTTTCCTGGGCTGCGAACAAATGCTTGCTGGATGCGTGCTACATTTTCATCACTCGTTCTCGGCCGTCCAGAACTTTTCCCTTTGCACAAACACCCATTCTCTGTAAACTGTTTATACCAACGTTTAATACGCCACCTATCAGGAGGATTAACACCATACTTCGTTCGAAATGCACGCTGAACAACTGTCGTCGATTCACTTCTGCCTTACTCAATAACACAAAAAGCTTTCTGTTGAGCGGTCGCCATCTTAGCATCAACTGACGCTGACGCCTAGTCAACAGCGCCTCAAGCGAACAAATGTACAACTAAATGAAACTTTAAAGCTCCCTTAATTCGCCGACAGATAGTGCTGCCTTTTGTCGTTGCAGAGTTTTAAATTCCTTAAGTTGTGGTATTCTTTTTGAATCACCCTGTACTTCCGTATGAGCCCAAATTTCACCTACCTCTGTGGTCCTTACGTGAAATGTATGTTGTCGACGGTAGAATAGTTCTATAGTCAGCTTAAAATACGGGTTCTCTGAATTTTCTCAATAGTGCTCCTCGAAAAGAATGTCGCCTTCCCCCAGGGGTGCCCACTGGAGTTGTCGAAACATCTCCGTATGTCACAGAACATTCTACCAAGGAAAACACCGTATGGGTAACCTTTGGCGATGCGTGAAGTCAGATGACACCTACCCTTGTTTTGAAAACTGGGAGGTAGCTGCAGAAATGCATCGCAGGTGGATCTCGGAGGGAGAGGTTTATGTCGCAGAACATAAGACCGAGAACTGAGCACTGTAGGTAACCTTCAGCGATCACGTTCGTGAGATAGGGACACCTGCAGGGGAAGAATCTGTCTTTGAAAAGTTGGAGATATCTGCAGAAGTGCAATGCAGACGGCCCCAGGGGTAGGAGGCGGGCAGCCGCCTTTGCGCGTGTATCGGCGTGTGAACAAGTGTCGGCGGCGCGGTACACCTGTACGGCGGGCGCAGGGCGTGGGCGGGGACGGCCAGGTATCCGCGCGCAGCGGCGCTGCAGCTGCCATGGCGACGGAGAGGAGCGGAGGCTGCGAGGCGAGCGATCGATAGGCGCGGGCGCAGCGCGAGCGGCGAGGCGCGGCCCGGCAGCCGGCAGCGGGCAGGAGCAGTGGCGCGACTACCGCCGCACGGGCCGCACGCCTCGCCACGCCGCACCGCAGGTAGGCCGCCGCTGCCGCCGCCGCCGCCGCCGCCGCCGCCGCCGGCCGGCGCAGCCGCCGCTGCCACGCACGCGCGCCCCAGCCCGCACCGTGGACCGCATCCTCGCCACTCCGTGCGTGTTTGTCTATGTATGCGTGCATGTGTGTGTGTGTTTATGCGCGTGCGGGTGCGTGGCTACGCGCGCGCACTAGGTACGCGGTGTCTATGGGTGGGGCCGCGCTGCTTTCCAGCCTGCCAAAATCTTTCTGTCATCTACCGTATCTCTGAGCCTCCGGGCGATGGTCGATTAATCTATTCTCTCCAATTACGCCTCGAATGATTCATCCAAGGTTTTTTTTTTTAGAATATATTCTCACAGACCTACAACGGAGAGACATATTTTTCCTCGTACGCGAAATTTATTATACCTTACGCCCTAATAATGTTCCTACCCTCAAGCAGCAGAAAGATTTCGACATGTTCCAATGGCCACATCATTAGGAGGAGATACGAATGCAGACCTTAAATTCGTCGGGATGGTTCCGGAAAAGTGCTTCGCGTCTGTTACGGACACTAAGACGAGATACTAGTGCGACCTACTCTAGAGTATCGCTCTAACATTTGGTGATCTTATCAAGCAAACCTGACGGTAGACATCGAAATAATTCGGACTCGCTTAAGAATTCGGTAGAGCCTACGTGGAAGAGTAACAAAATTGCTTAGGGAACCGGAATAGGAATTTTTCGAAGGAAGGGCGATGATCACGTGAAGCGCTTTTCCGTAAAATTTACAGAATTTCTCTTCGAGGTAGACTATGCCATAGTTCTGGTGCCTCCGTCGAATATCTTTCGTAGGAGAGATGAAAATAAGATGGTTCAGATGAGGGTGCATTTTTCGTAAATGGGTAACTATGGAGAGGGGACAACATTGTTGAGATGTTCTGTCAACTATGGCTAGTGGCCTGGGAAGTACACCTGGAGTTACTCAGATGAGGAAGCATTATTAGTAAATGGGTTAGTACGGAGAGGGGACAACTTTGTTGAGATGTGCTCTCAACTATGGCTAGTGGCTTGGGAAGTATACATGGACTTACCGTACACTAAAATTCTATTTTCACGTGATGGTAACTACTACATAAAATTGAAATCCCGTACATTTTCTTCTACAAGTGAAGACACATATCTGTCATATCTCAAGGTACTTACATCTGCGTATGAATAAAGTTGCAAAAGTATGTACATCCACTGTATATACCAATGTAATGAGACATTTTAATTTATGTTCGTGTATAATATTTGTGTAACACTCAAAGATATGTATGACAACTAAAACGTAAAACTTTATATCGTTTATTAGGATCAGTGGTAGAAAATAGTAGTTCCACAACCAGCGGATCTTAACTTGGCATCGCGACTTTAATTATACATGTGAAATCAGTCTTTTGATCACATATAGACCTGTATTTTGGTGCTTCGAAACGTGTGTTGCGTCAGCACTCACTAGTGCTTGATAACAAAGGAATTTTTATCTTTTAGATATGAGGTGACGTGTACGACATACGTGTAACTTGCATGGACGTAGAAAAAGCTTAACAACATTTGAAACAGACTATTTTTTTCTTTGGCTCGCATTGAGAACGCATTTTTGTGCCTGAGAAGCTGACGATTCAGTTTAGACGCAGCAAATCTGGTAACGTACGTGGTCTAGTTAAGGGAACAACATGCCTCTGTTGTCTATTTTCGCTCGTGTCGTTGGCTTGCCGCCCAGTGAAAGCTGTCTTTTGTCCACACCTCAGCGTTCTTCAGAGCACATCGTTCTCCATCGAAATCTTATGCTCGAAGAGTTCGACTGCTGGCGATTTGTTGTTGCGGCGTTGAACACGTAGTGTATGAAAATGACGCCAAAGCGTTGGTCCGGTAAATTCAGTACGAAGGAGGGAGTAATTAGCTGTGGCCACTTATATGGACAGTTAGGCCTAAGCAAGCGGCTGCCTTCTACTTCCGGCTATCACAGCGGACGTCTACCCACGTGGAACTCGACTGATGCCGTAATACTTTCTGTGACAGCGTGCACACTGTACCTGTGGGCGGAACAGAGTAACCACACCGGCCTCTTTCACACATTGCAGATCCACCATATTTCTGCGGTAGCAGAATGTTGCGACAGCCTCTTTGGAAATATCACAGCACGTTTAAACACAAAATTTTGGTGTCGCAGTATGGAATTTCGTCAAAGAATGTAAACGAAAATGAAATGAAATGCAAGGGCAGAAGGCTTGGAATCGGATGTTGCGGCTGATGCAGCAAATTGCGCGGTGACGACGCAGCATAATGCGGACTGTGCTTAGGACACGCTGCGCTGACGATTGTAACTGAGTATCAGAATCATACAGGGTTTTGAGTATGTGATAACACCCTTCCTGGCTGCCGCCTCGGTCAGTAATCCGATTCCCCTAGCATTAAATAACTAGCCACAACTATTACCAAGAAATTCGCTTGTAGTTTCCCCACGAGTTAATCACTTAAACAAGAGTTTCTTTTTTTCTGACTTAAGTACACTATTAACTATTTCAAAATAGTACTGAACGTGACAGTCGGTCGCAGAGATCGTATCGTCAGTTTTGTTTGGTCTCGAAAACTTTTTTGCGTATTGAGTATCTAAACATAATTGAGGCTTTCGAATAGCGAGACGTTGCTTACTATCGTTAGAGGTTTAGATTGTGCCAGGTGGGCTCTGAAGGCACAAGGAGTGTGAGGGGGGGGGGGGGGGGAAGGGGTTGTCACTGCTGTATTGATTAGGAGGCCATCTCAGAGCATATCTCACGAGATCCGTCAGTGTGTTTAGATGCTTAATCAGATTGTTTGATTCAGAAACTGAAGTCACTTTCTTGAATTATAAGATTCTTTGATTGGGACAGTTTTTAAATATATCCGTAATGCGTATGTGAAACTCCGCGTCTCAAAACATGACAATACATCATTTTTCCACCATTTATGTAAATAACATCACACAGGATTCATTCTTCCTTACCTCATCCTGAGCGGCGATAGAAACATTCAATGCAACTTAAAGTTAAGGAAAAGAACACGTAAGGGATGAAGAGCGATAACTGCAAACACCGTGGTGTTATTTCGCGTTTTTCTGTGCGTCGCATCACCGAGCCCTCAAATACAAGTAATGCGTTAATACAATG
Organism: Schistocerca gregaria; assembly: GCF_023897955.1. Taxonomy (NCBI): domain Eukaryota; kingdom Metazoa; phylum Arthropoda; class Insecta; order Orthoptera; family Acrididae; genus Schistocerca; species Schistocerca gregaria. The sequence goes on from NC_064920.1 coordinate 784,681,229, forward strand.
GTAACACCTCTTCGTTCCTAAGCAAGTTTCTCACGGTTTACTATGTTAAAGAACTAGGTCTGTGTAAAAAAGGACAGTGATAAGTCAGGCAAATAAAAAACTAGGAAACAACAATATACACTAAGCTTTTTCACTGCATTAAATAACTGTATCTCCACCGAGAATAACCTAGGACAGTGTGAAATCGGTGTGGTGTTATTGTCTTCAAGATATGCGTATAGTGTGTCTCAAACCTTTAGGTTCAAAATTATACACACGACAAACGATCATAAACAGAGTATTTTGAGACCAGGACCCAGTGTTCTGAAATGAATATTTCGGGTGGTGTGAGGTTTTAAAAAATTAGCCGTATACGTGAGGCATGTGTTTCTAAACTACGTACGTTTCTGTATCATTGTTGGTTTCATTAGTTTGGAAAACAATACAAAATTGTAATGTGGCCGCGCTACCTGTGGCTTTCTATGGCGTAACATAATGTCACTTTATGGTTGAAACCCCTTTAGAAATTGAAGGACAACACACTGGTAGAGTCTTAGCTAACTGTTTCATTGTAGACCAGACAATGAGAATATTTGAGAGAGAGAGAGAGAGAGAAAATATCAACATTCTACACTACTGGCCATTAAAATTGCTACACCACGAAGATTACGTGCTACAGACGCGAAATTTAACCGACAGGAAGAAGATGCTGTGCTTTTCAGAGCATTCACACAAGGTTGTCGCTGGTGGAGACATCTACAACGTGCTGATATGAGGAAAGTTTCCAACCGATTTCTCATACATAAACAACAGTTGACCGGCGTTGCCTGGTGAAACGTTGTTGTGATGCCTCGTGCAAGGAGGAGAAATGCGTACCATCGCGTTTCCGACTTTGATAAAGGTCGGATTGTAGCCTATCGCGATTGCGGTTTATTGTATTGCGACATTGCTGCTCGCGTTGGTCGAGATCCAATGACTGTTAGCAGAATATGGAATCGGTGTGTTCAGGAGCGTAATACGGAACGCCGTGCTGGATCACAACGGTCTCGTATCACTAGCATTTGAGATGACAGGCATCTTATCCGCATGGCTGTAACCGATCGTGCAGCCACGTCTCGATCCCTGAGTCAACAGATGGGGGCGTTTGCAAGACAACAACCATCTGCACGAACAGCTGGACGACGTTTACAGCAGTATGGACTATCAGCTCGGAGACCATGGCTGCGGCTACCCTAGACGCTGCATCACAGACAGCAGCGCCTGCGATGGTGTGCTCAACGACGAACATGGGTGCACGAATGGCAAAACGACATTTTTCGGATGAATCCAGGTTCTGTTTACAGCATCATGATGGTCGCATCCGTGTTTGGCGACATCGCGGTGAACGCACATTGTAAGCGTGTATTCGTCATCGCCATACTGGCGTATCACCCGGCGTGATGGTATGGGGTGCCATTGGTTACACGTCTCGGTCACCTCTTGTTTGCATTGACGGCACTTTGAACAGTGGACGTTACATTTCAGATGTGTTACGACCCGTGACTCTACCCTTCATTCGATCCCTGCGACACCCTAAATTTCAGCAGGATAATGCACGACCTGCAGGTCCTGTACGGGCCTTTCTCAATACAGAAAATGTTCGATTGCTGCCCTTGCCAGCACATTCTCCAGATCTCTCACCAACTGAAAACGCCTGGTGAATGGTGGCCGAGCAAGTGGCTCGTCAGAATACTCCAGTCACTACTATTGATGAACTCTGGTATCGTGTTGAAGCTGAATGGGCAGCTGTACCTGTAAAGGCCATCCAAGCTCTGTTTGAATCAATGCCCAGGCGCATCAAGGCCGTTATTACGGCAAGAGGTGGTTGTTCTGGGTACTGACTTCTCAGAATCTATGCACCCAATGTGCGTGAAAATGTAATCACATGTCAGTTCTAGTGTAATATATTTGTCCAATGAATACCCGTGTATCATCTGCATTTTTTTCTTCTTGTAGCAGTTTTAATGGCCAGTAGTGTATGTGCCGTTCTAATCCATCCAATGAGACTAGCGGTCGATACTTTTGAACAACGGCAATATGGTTTATCTTGTTTATGTTTATATAAAACCAAATATTCATTTCCGACGATTAATACTCGGTTTAGGATACTCTATAATTTTTATAGTTTTGACACTAAAGATTTGGGACTAGCGGTATATGTTAATACCATACTGAGTATAGAGGCGGCAGATTTCAGCGTTGGAGTTTGTGAGTGTACTGCGAATGGCTCCAGTCGTTCTTGTATCCTTTAAAAGTCGCTTTTTTATGCTGGCACGCAGTGTACCACATTACCGAATTCAAGTCACGTCCTGATGCTTTTTTTTCGTTATTTATGTCAAATAAAGGCTATGTTACAACAATCCACTCCGTAGTGACTGCTTGCCGTAACAGTTTACAATCGGCAATAGATAGGAACTAGTGCCAACGTGTGTGCCTTCACGAGTAAAAGTATTTTACGAAGTATTTTTGATATTTCATGCCAAATCGATTTACTAATCCCTCGACAGTGAAGCCTAATCTTGTTCCTCATCCCCATCCTCTGATTACGGGTATCTCTCATTTTCCTCACTGACAGCCCTAGTAGAGGATCGCTCTTACTTAAACCTGAGTATCGAGTTGTCAGAGGCCTAGACGTCTTAGACATCTGAGCCTCTAAAAAAAAGCAGGTTTCCTAATTTATATTTTCAACAATGTCCTCTAACAGGAGAAGTAAAATTGTGGGATGTATCTTTCAAGAAGGCCACGACAAATGCTTTTCTCCATTCCAAGCTAATAACGTCGATATTAGTGGGTTGTTAAATATCATCCTTCATTATTTCGATAAGACTACTGGTCAACGTGAAGAGTACTGTTTGGCCTGTTCATGGCATGTAGACTTGAACTATAGGCATGGGACTTAGGCACTGTAGCAAGTTTCCGTACTAGTTTTCTTTGTTATTCTCCACACTTGTGCTTGTATCCCTAGGTGAGTGAGCGTAATGAACCTTTCAAGTAGTTGGCTGTCGGCCAGCCGGTGAAAGCGTAGCGAATTTGCTCGTCTTGTGTATATAGATGACTTATTTCTTCTTGTTTTGGGAGAAACAGCACTGTCGTTTTTTTGAGGAAAAAGTCTCGCCGTAGTGTAGGACTAGCACTGACGTGTCAACACGTCGTAGAGCGTGCAGGGCTGGTTTATCCAACAGGAGATGCTGACAGTGACTTACAACATAATACAACAGTAACATCACAGCAGCAACAACTTAACATCGGTTTTAGTAATTATGATATTAACAGTAGGCAAAATGGTTCGAACCGTATGGCGCATCGGATAATCAGTCAGCGATATAAACAGATAAACCCTAAAGTGCTGATTTTAGTACCATTCAAAGTTGTAAATTTTCTATGAGGCATATAATCTGACTACGCAAAAATTCTACTTCTCTTCAAATCATCCAGATTTCTCCAACCGAATTTACAGAAAAGTATCACATACGAAAGGATGTTTTCTAAGTTTGTAAGACATTTTTTGCTATATCGACTGCGCCAGTGAGCCGAACACTCTAGGGAAACAAATAGAATGTGAAACTAATAAAATATATTACTTTTTAATACATTATGGGGGTGGCAGTGATCAATGTGTTACAAATATTTACTATTAAAACAGTCTTGATCACGATTTATTTTTCAAAGTGACCGGTTTCGACCACTACTGTGGTCATCTTCAGACCACAGAGTAGGAACCTCTTTCTGTTGGAGAATCACTACAGAGTACTCTGTAGTGATAGATAAGTCTGAGGGACAAAATGACGAATAATGGTCTAACCAGAGCGTATGTAAAATGCAGACTGGCAATGACAAGAAAATATTCTCTGTGAAAGAGAAATTTTTAATATCGTATGCAAATTTAAATGTTTTGAACTCTTTCCTGAAGGTATTTGTCTGAGATGTAGCCTTGTATGGAACTGAAATCTGGATGACAAACAGTTCAGACAAGAGAAAAAGAGTTGCTTTCGAAACGTGGTGCTAAGAAGAATGCCGAAGATTGTATTGTTAGTTCGAATACCTAGTAAGAGCGTACCGAAAAGAGTGGATAAAATAGAAATTTGTGCCATACACCTGACTAAAAGAAGAGAATGGCTAATAGGACAAATCCTGAGGCATCAAGGAATAAGATGTTTGGTAACAGAGGGAAGTGCACGTGGTAAAACTTGTAGGGGGAGATCAAAGTTCCAAAACATTTAAGCAGAGGAAAACGGATGTACGTTTCAGTAGTTATGCATAGATGACTTGCACAGGATATACTTGCGTCGAGAGCTTCTTCTAATCAGTCTCCGGACTAAAGACGTAACAACAACAACAAATGGTTCAAATGGCTCTGAGCACTATGGGGCTTAACTTCTGAGGTCATCAGTCCCCTAGTACTTAGAACTACGTAAACCTAACTAACCTAAGGACACATCCATGCCCGAGGCAGGATTCGAACCTGCGACCGTAGCGGTCGCGCAGTTCCAGACTGTAGCGCCTAGAACCGCTCGGCCATTCCGGCGGCCAACAACAACAACCTCTAAAGCTGATAACTGTGAAGTTACGTAATAACGTAACAGCGACGTGTCAAAACATTGTATAAATACACCTTTTCACAAAAATAGACAATGATTCCCTATTACACCTGTGAATAAATTAGGAATATTTAAAGACTGGGGTCTATCTTCATGAAAAGTGCTTTTTCCAGCTTGATACGTGTCAGTCCATAACACAGAAGCTCACAAATACTTCGCCCTAATTTTGACATCTAATAAGAAGAAAGCTTTAGGACGTTTTCTACAACAAAGACGGTGGGGCAAGAACGTTCAAACAGATTTACATTATTAAACATACCTAAACTCGAATCCTACTTTTTTTGAGTACAAGTAACACACCATACCACTTTATGTTCGGTGTGATAGTGCTGCTCGCTTATTGGTTGGGTCACATTATCGAGTAGAGCAAGTCCGGAGTATTACAGTAATCTACAGAAACCATCGGGGAAAATATGTAATCTCCCGAAAAGGCAGGGAAATGCCATCTAACATCAGTAGCTGCGGATTAGAAATAAAGTAGATTACAAAATTACTGCTTCCTGCTTCTCTGATCTACTGTAAGTGGGTAAGAATGTAAGTAGACAGCCCTTGTCGAGGTAGATTGCTATTGGTCATGTCTGTATTCTCAGATTCTTCGACGCGTTGGTCAGTCCATTTAAGGGGTGTGGACGGACGTCTCTCTTAACAGCCATGTAAAGTACTGCACCCGTTCGTGCAAAGAGCGCGGTGGTTAAGACTTTAGGATTGTATTCTGGAGTACAGGAATTCCTTTCCTTTTTTTACCACAGCTTCCCTAAATTATTGCGGGTAAAATACATGATGGTTTCCTCAATGACGTCGCAGTTGATTTCCTATCTCGTAGTGGCCAATGTGGACTATTGCTCGGCCTCTTATAACTTAGATATCGACGTGATGGTTCGCTCTAACACTCTTGACACTCTTGCGTCTTTCTGTTCTCATTATTACTCCTAACTGTTGTAGACATTTGAACAATTGTGGCTCATAATGAGCCTTCGCGGAAAAAAAGGAAGAACCGCTTTATAAATGTCAATGACAGCACTACCATTGGGTTATTCATCAAATGAGTACTGTTCAGGCACATGGCCCAACAGTTTCACACCTAAGTAGCGTTTATTCAGTTGCGGCAAGTCATTAGCGTAATATCTGACGTACTTCTACTTACAGCTGTTGTAATAAGGGAAACTCCCTGTCGCACCCCCATCTGATTTAGTGGTAAGATGGACCAGTGGAGAGTCCGTCAAAAACTGAACACAGATCAAGCATGAAAACAGGAAGAAGGTGTACTGAAATGTGCCGCGGCGTCGTGGTTAAATGCTTATGGCGCTGGACTGGAAACTGGACGAGCGATGTTCAAAACTCCATCGCGCCTGCTTTTTTTTTTTTTTTTTTCTTTCCCACAACATTGTCAACTGTCCGTCCGATCATTGAAATATTTATTCTCTTTCTGTAGTCTTGGCAGTTTTCATACTATACATTGGTCATTTGGTAAGAATACGTTTCCGTCGCAAGTAAATGTGATGAACAGTGAGAGCAGCCGAGGTACCACATAGACCTCTCACGGAAAAGAAAACAACAAATAAACGGGTGTGAACTATGTTACAACAAAGCAATTCAAGAGTCCAGACTTCCAAAACGGAGCGCAACTTCAAAAACGTTAAAAACCTGTTTTAATAGAGAACAGCGAAACTGCGTGATTGTGATACTGTTGCGTTCATTTGTTGCAACTTATGTGACAAACTGTTATGTGTTCATTATTTCCTTGGGAGTGATCACATTCACATTCAGACGAACACCTAAATTGGGCAAGGAAACATATCTCACTCACTTACCAGACGTACAAATTACGTGCGTCGATTAGAGATTTCTATCATATGACACACATACTGTACCTACGGTACACCACACATGTTTTCTGATGGAGGATTCGGTTGACTTATCGCTCTGTCATCATATGTTTACGGTTCCCATTCGACTGCTAATAGAGTAGTAGTGCAGAAACAACTGTCCTTATAGGTTCCTACCTTACACCTCACTGTTGCAAACGGACGTTACACCACGACACAAATTAGAATACAGTGAAGGAGGGAGGTTTGAAGACGGATCGCCCGCTTGTCGACGCTGTGACCACTTAACCACGACGCTGTTGATCTTTTACGCTGTTCTATATTTTACTTCTTGTCCTTGGACCATTCTGTTCAGTTTTTGGGGTGCTGTCCACTGAGCCCTCTTACCAATAAATCTGAAAGGGGGTGCGATGGGGAGTTTTCCTTCTGAGCAATATCACATCACCTCTTATTAGAGATAGGAAGCTCTCTTTTGGTTACGAATAAGAAAGCAGAGATCAGAACTCTTCCCATCCACGATGTAATTCATCAATGTTTTGCAATGCGGCTGCAGTCTCGTCAACCAACCTTGAGGCCCACCATTAGACTATTAGCTTGTGCGAGACACTCAGTGCACTCCCATTCTGGCGGACGGCGGCCATCCAGGTTTAGGTGTCCCATAAGGCAAGTGCCCGGATTGTTCCTTTGAAGAGCGCGGCTGACTTCCTTCCCAACCTTTCTCCAAACAGAATTTGTGATCCTTCTTGACGGGACATTAAACCCTAATATTCTTTCCTTTCTTGTCACACCGAGGTCGCTGAGGAATCAGAGTGATCATGTTCAACTCCACAGTTCTTCTTGTGAACTGATAACACTAATATTAAACTTGTTGATTACTAGATTCTGCTTACTACTTGGTCAAGCACAATCGTATCCAAAATGGAGCGAGCAGAGCTTTTACTAGCTCTCACAGTTCGGAATGACGAGACTTTTGGAACTGAGTCTTCAACTGTTATTACTCCGGAGTTGCTTCTGTACCAAGGCAAACACTGCCAAATAAAAGAATAAGTGAAATAGATAGAGATAAAAACAAATGGACTAAATAGTCCTTGGATAGCGTCAACATCGGTGAACGCTTAGGATGACTTCTCAGGACAAGGGCGTTACGTACAACCAATGGTACCTCAAAGAGCTTGCACAGTGGCTGCATCTCATACAGTATTGATCGGCAGAGGAGCAGGAATGGCAGGACCGCCAACCAGTAGCCTGTAGCCGCCAGTGACGCGCTTCACTGGACTGCCGGTATGATCTGGCAGCAAACGTGTTAGTTCCCACAGACACTGACCTGCGCTGGATTACGACCGCAAGCTGTGTTACTTCTATACTGTTATGTGGTAAATTTAAATTAATTGTTGGTTATTTGTGTAGGTAATGGAGAAAAAATGGTGCAGTAGAGGTAACTTGGTGTAGAGCTTCCATGCTGAGGGAGCGGAAGTTCCCCTACTGCAGAGCAGGCCAGCAGTAGATGAGGAATATAAATTAATAATGTAATAAACTACAGTTAATATTACGTTGAAGCTATTTAACGCTGTAGAAATGTAGTGTTATCAGCGCGCGTTTTTGGTGCAAAGCGACATGGTATAACAATAACAAACCAAAAAAACGCAAAAATGTTTGCAACTTCTGCACCAAATTATCCCCTAAGGCGTAGTGGAGGTGGAAAACGAAGACACTGAATTCCAACTGCTCTTTTTGTTTAATTTACTTGAATATTTTCGTTTCCTTTTAGCATTCACTATTATTCCACAATTTGTTGTTTATTTTTAAGAGTTACTTTTCTTAACTCTTTTTCTGGGTTATTTGTGGTATTATCATTATGTCAGAAATGCCGTAGTTATTTAACGAATGTTAAACGCTCACTATGATTGTTCAAAAAGGGGTCGAGTAATTAAAGCGCATACTGTAAACTGATGGGTCAAACTGTTGTTACCACGTGCCGATAACCGGAGTAACGTGCAGTACACGCAGCAGCTATACGGGTTTGATGTACCTTAATCACGGGCTGTACTGCCTCCGTGGATATTTCGACGAAAACTATCTGGTGTGTCTCTCACATTGCTGAGGGATGCGTCGTGCGGTATTCAAACGGCTAGCACGACCATCCAGGTACCCCCACAGATACTTAACCAGGTTAATATGGGAAATTTAAGGACGAGGGGAGAACTTCAGAGGATTAATGGTGCTCATACAGTCATTTCATGGTGGTTACAGCCGTGTTATTTTTTGGCTTGAAAGTAAAGTGTGAAAGTAATTTTCGAGGAATGATTTCAAACCAAATTGGTCAAAAGTGCATTCCACAAGCGCTGAGGTTCAACACAATACCACTAATACGTTTTTTACACTGTACTGCTGCGATCACAGGCTTCTGTTGTTCCAAAAATGTTTGTTGTATGGCTGTACAGTGCATACACCATATGAGACGTAAAATGTGTCTCATGGAGAAGGGTCACTCCATCCACAGTAGTTTGGCACTTATAGCAGATGCGCATCCTTTTTTTCATTGCTTCACCGCCGATCACATCAATGACACATCTAACTACGCAGTCTTCATAACAGTTAGTGGTATCATTAATCACGTAAGATATGTTTTCATTGCGGAAATATGTAAACACTTCGCAAACGGCGCCGTTTAATAATTAGTGGATTTTTTTCCTGAAGGCGAGTCACCGTTCAGCAACACAACACTGATACATCGCTTATTTTACGCATGGCAGTAGTCAACGAAATATGTACATATAGCCTGTCCGTGATAATTTTTACCTGCTTAGCCAGAGCACATCGCATTACATACCGTACATCGTGAACTATGTGCTGCAAATATCACATGTGCCTAATGCGAAGGCAATTAGAAAATTTCTCAGAGTGACAAGGACCTGGTGTTGAAATAAAAGAAGTAGTTGTCGTCAAGCATGTTTATGTTGGATAACAATGTAAATCGACTGTCAACTTGATCTACGGAACATATCTATTTGCTTGAATTTTGAAAGTAGTTGCGCTGTATATGCGTTTCGTTCAAACAACTAACTTCTATCTTTTTGATTGTTTACTGCTCAAGGAAATTCGTTACAAAGTCTTATAAGGAGTCTGCTCCATGATTTTCAACAGCTAAATACGAGCTTTTCAGTTCAAAGGCTGTCATTCGTCTTTTCAAGGCGATCCACGTGAAGGTAGACCTTTAAATCAAATCACAAATGAAAATATCAAGAAGATGCGCAATGTGGTATTGACCGGCAATTAAAGTTATCTGACACTGCTGTCGCCTTAGTAGTACTTGAATAAATTTTATGGTGCATTATACATAAAGAATTAATTTTGAGAAAGCCTATATCAAGATTGGAACCGTATTTGCTGCCAACCAACCAAAATAAATTCGGAAATCTATTGCTTGCCCATCTATGTATATCACATAAAAAAGGATTGGATTGATTTTATACGTCGATTTCTTGGACGAGACGTGGATTCGAAACTCACAACAGAAAAGAAAAAGGAATCAAAGGCAGTGGATGGGAACTTGTGGCTCCGAGACACTGTTTCCTGGCGCGCGAAAGGTTGATTACCTTACAAAGGGTCGAACATCAGCAGACTCCTGTAACAACAGAATCAAAACGTACAGGTGTTGGACAAAATAGGGTGAACACCTATGAATAAGGAAATTCTTATTAAAAAGCTGTTGGGGTGCCTTTTGCATGAATTACTGTCGAATGGAGAGATGCAAGTCATGGGTATCAGTCAGTGTTACCTACACATTCCTCCTGCAAAATGTTCACCAATTCAAAAAGTGTCTTTGGACGAGGGAATTACTGCTCAGATTATCCTTCAAAATACCACTCAAATTTTTATATACAGTAAGACAGGGAATTGTGGGTACCGCAGCCGGCCGTGGTGGACGCGTGGTTCTAGGCTCTTCAGTCCGGAACCGCGCGACCGCTAAGGTCGCAGGTTCGAATCCTGCCTCGGGCATGGATGTGTGTGATGTCCTTAGGTTAGTTACGTTTAAGTAGTTCTAAGTTCTACGGGACTGATGACCTAAGATGTTAAGTCCCATAGTGCTCAGAGCCATTTGAGGGTACCGCACAAAGTACTGTGCTTCACCATCGTTTTCATGAAAGCCGTTTTGGGCAATTGCAGAAGTATGGATTGGTGAGGAGGGGGGGTGGGGGGGAGGGATTTTTTTATCATCTTGACACACAGGTCGTTCACCAGGAAACTCAGTTTTCAGCATTGGGTGAAGGTTGTAGTCCAGAACGCTGACGTTCTTCCGTCCTGCAGGGCAAGTGGGTCACGATAGTGGAGCGACATAGAACCACACAGCATTATTCAACCCATGCTTCACAGTGGAACGGACACAGTCAACATGACAGGTTTCTGCTGACATTCTCTAAACGGAAAAACTTTCATAGGTCGGCGTAATGTGAACGATGATTCGCTTGTCCAGATGAGATACACCTTCCTTTCTGTTCCAGCAACATCATTGGAGGGCGGGAATATATGACACGTTTCTTTTCAGTACCCTTATTACATATCTGTCCAATTTGTATGGGCGCAACATCACTTTCGTCATTTCAAGGGACTGCATAGTGTAATAAACAGTTTTGAAATTCCCGCTGTGCCTGTATTTTTTCCGCATCCTTCTCATACCAGACGGTTTTTAATGATAGAGTCTCTTGCTCATTAAGGGTTTGAAGAGACTAAATATTTAAGGTCCGCAGTCTCTTATTCATCGCTCCCTTCGCTAAGTACGGAATCTATGTACCGCGTCTGTCGGCGTGTAGAGTTTATCCTGTGTGCAGCTGTCAGCGAGTTTTCTGAATGTTTGCGTAAAGTGTATCTGAGTATGGACAAGGGTGACAACCCGGTATTTACCTAATGGGATGTGGGAAGCTGTCCAAAATCCCATTTAGGCTGGCCAACTCACTAGGTCTCGGATTCGATTGGAAATAGGCTCGTCTTCCCTAGTCCAGAAAACGGCGCTTTAACGCTTTCTGCTATCCGGGCAGGTGATACTGTAGGTGGGTGTTTATGACACATATCCTCTGAGTAGTTACTCCATTCTCCTTGTTGGCCATAATCCGCTTCAAAGAATTTCTATCCCTAGCAGTTAGCTACTGAGTTCGGCGTCGTTATACCTGGAAAATCAAGATTTTTTTCAGTTTGGTATAAACTGCAATTAAAGTCCACATGGTACTTCTTCCAAGGTCAATCAGGATGTCCGTTTTCGTTGCTGAGACTCCTGCAAGATAGCCTCTCTTGTGCAATCTGAAAGTCAGCCATAACGAAATTTTAAGACCGCACTATATTTCACTTAAAAGTGCTGTTACAGCTAGTAAGAGACAGATGGATTCTCTCGTCCACTAGGTGGTACATTTCTACATATACATCTACATTGCGGAAACTGCCTCGCAATGTGTGGCGGTTAATGCTTCGCATAGCACAGCTCTTTGCTGTTCCACCTACAATACTTGTGATCGGGAGTGTACGGCAGACTACCTTTGAGTACTTTTATTATACATGCGTTAATTTTACTTCGTTCAGCCCCTTTATGTAAAGAGGCCTAGGTGACAAAAGGGGGATAACATTATTCTTCAGAACAATGCAGCTGCTTACAAACGTGGTTTGGCAACGTGGAATTGTTGTGTATTCAACCTATTTGTCAAAGTTGACACTCTGTGATTTTCACCCGTTTCTGCACATCATGCAGTATGTGATTGTAGAACATTTGAATCTAATCAACAGGTTATGGCAGCTATATAAGAGTTTCTTACATAATCCCAGTATTTCAATCATGAGAGCTATTAAGTGGTCAGCCGCTTAGAACAATTTGGTTCCTTGTTAACTATTTTATCCTGCTATTTTACTATAGACTTTATCTTGAGTTATTGTGTTTTTTTTTATCTGTGATTGATGTTACTGATTTTTACGACCTTCATTTGAAAGTACAAACTGCTGTAACCGCACATCCATTGTGCACTCCAAGAAAGAGAAAGAGAGAGAGAGAGAGAGAGAGAGAGAGAGAGAGAGAGAGAATCCACCACAAAGGAATTATCCAAATGGGACGGAAATTGGAGGATGTGATGTACCTGTACAGGCAAACAAATGATTACAATTTCAGAAAAAATTGGATGATTTATTTACGAGAAAGAGTTTCACAAAATGAGCAAGTCAATAACGCATTTTTCAACCTCTGGCCCTTTTGCAAGCAGTTATTCGGCTTGGCCCTGAGTGAACAAGTTGTTGGATGTTCTCCTGAGAGATATAGTGCCAAATTCTGTCCTATTGCATTTTAGATCATCGAAATCCCCAAATCGTTGGAGGCACCTGCCCGTAATGCTCCAAACGTTGTCAATTGAAGGGAGATCCGGCGGTCTTGTTCGCCAAGGCACGGCTTAGCAAGCACTGAAACGAGCAGCAGAAACTCTCACAGTGTGCGGGCTAGCATCATCTTGCTGATATGTAAGTCCAGGATGGCTTTCCATGAAGGGCGACAAAACGGAGAGCAGGAGAGCATAATATCATCGACTTACCGCTGTGCTGTAAGGGTGCCGCGGATGACAACCAAAGGGGTCCTGCTATGATGTGAAGTGGAACCCTAGACCATCATTCCTGATTATCCGACCCTATGGCTGGTGACAGTCAGATTGGTATCCTACCACTGTCTGGGGTGTCTCCAGACACGTTCTCGGCCGTAATCTCACAGACTGGAATAGGATTGTCTTCAGTGATGAGTTATGCTTGAAACTGAGCCACGGTGATCAGAGAAAATGCGTTTGTAGACCTCCCGGACAGCAGTAGGGTACCAACGTGATTGCACCCGCCATGTGACTCGATAACCAGGAATGATGGTCTTGGGTGCCATTTCATTTCAGAGAAAGGCCCCTTTGTTTTTCATCCCCAGCACCCTTCCAGCACAGCTGTACGTCGACGATATTGTACGCCCCGTTTTGTTGCCTTTATTGCAAGCCATTCTGGGCTTACATCTCAGTAAGATAATGACTACCCGCACATGGCGAGAGTTTCTGCTTGGCAAGTGCCACCTGGGCAACAAGACCGCCGGATCTCTCCCCAACTGAAAACATTTGGAGCATTATGGGCAGGACCCTCATACCATCTCGGGATTTTGATGACCTTACGTGCAAATTGGACAGAATTTGGCACGATATCCCTCAGGAGGACGTCTAACAACTTTATAAATCAGTGACAAGCTGAATAACTGCTTATATAGGGAGTAGAGGTGGACCAACGCCTCATTCATTTGCTTAATTTGTGAAGCTCTTTTCTTGAATAAATGGCCCAGTTTTTATGAAATTGTAATCATTTGTTTGTCTGTTCATGTACATCATCTCTACCGATTTACGCTCCATTCGGATAATTCCTTTGTGGTGCGTCGTTTTTTCGTCATGTTGTATTCTTTATATATACTACATTCTCCGCGAAACGTTTCGGAGCATCACAGCTCCACCATCAGGAGGATTTCTGTCTATTAATAACATAAATAATATACATACAAAATAATATATATATATATATAAATAAATAAATGTCGTGTGACTAGGGCCTCCCGTCGGGTAGACCGCTCGCCTGGTGCAAGTCTTTCGATTTGACGATATTTCGGTGACTTGTGCGACGATGGGGATGAAACGATGATGATTAGGACAACACAAAACTTAGTCCCTGAGTGGAGAAAATCTCCTACCCAGCCGGGAATCGAACCCGGACCCTTAGGATTGACATTCTGTCGCGCTGACCACTCAGCTACCGGGGGAGGACATATATAAATAATAATGTTAGTACGGCTTTTGGATAATCTTTCCTTTCTGTGGTTACAGGCTGCTTTCACCATCGTACTGAAATCACATACTATCCACTGAACTAAGCAAATATGGAGTGTTAGGAGGTAACAACAGCGAAGAACAACCGGAAAAGGTGCCTGTGACCAGTGAAAGATAGTGCTACAGGTTACCCAAAAGTCGTACACACGATACGTCCAAGCGTAATTAATTAGTATAAATTCACCTGATGATGAAGGTTTTATTCTCAAAAATGTGTAGTGGGAAGTATAGTATAACTACTGTGGCTGGTCACAACAATTTCTATTTTAGTTCATATTCGTCACGGTCACTGCCTCTTTATCTCAGTATTGTATTTTAAATTCTATTCGTTGTCTTGGACTACGTCTGTTGTTCTTGTTTGATTTTAGCGCGTATTGTTGTTTTAATCGAGTTTCACAATACTTGGCTGTATACTGATGACCCGTTATTTTAGCACCTTAATTCACCGTATTTCACAATCAGCATCGCCTGTGTCAGAAAATAAGAGTATTTCTGATATGAAATGTTGTCTGTTACTGCTCCGTCAAAAAATTTCATTTTTGACTTCGTAATTTTAGTGACAGACTACATTCGTTGCTGTCCTGTTCATTTGGAGCTAATGCATAACTTCTCCATAGCCCAAAAGAGCTTTCAGTTTTGACGACATAGAATTATACACGCGTTCTACCTTTGTGGGTAATGAAGCTTTAGTTCCTCTCAGCGTCAACCGCGAGGGATAGCGTAAGCCGTCAGCTGAAAGCGGCCTGTTAGAGGACAGATGTATGAGCGTGGTCCGCCATTGATCGGCGTCTCGCTGCCGGCCATCTCTCGCTCTAGGTAGCCACGCACTCAGACGCTCCCAGGAAACACTCCGCTCTCTCATCGCCCAGTATTTCGAAACTCGGCTAAATTTAGGTGCCGGCTCAAAGCTGCGCGTCTATTCATTGTGAGCACACTTTCAGTGTCGGATACGCCGGCTAAGAAGCAACGAAATTTAGACTCATCATTTTTCCCTGGAAGTTACATGCACCTACGTCGGAGAGCTGCAGCCGTTATCTTGTCAACTCTCAAAACGTAACCTCGTGAGAAGTTTTTGTTTGTAAATATTATTATATTACCACACGAAAGCGAGGCGAAAATATCTCGATCTGGCAGTTTTTTTTTGCAAAAAATGCAATTATTTTTCGACGCAGTGTCATTTACATCAGTGCAATTTGTACAACGATTTTCTAGGGCGTCCAGTACGTCCCTGAAGTGGGAACTGGATGGTCTGCAAAATATGGCTGCCATCAACTCATCATTGGTGTCAAATATCCTTGGATGTGGAAAAAGGGTAACTAATCTTGGAAACAGCGATGCTCCAACAATCTTACTTCAGATTGCTTCCTCCCATTAGCAAAACACCATGTCGGCAGATTATTGTTCTCGTGAAAACTCATCTTTCGTTTTGTAATCCAAGCGTCTGATCAAGCATCATTTTTTCATTCAGTATTCACAGAAAATTTATATTGTTCTAGTTGCTTATTGTCTCACGCCGTGTCCGCAGCTCGTGGTCGTGCGGTAGCGTTCTCGCTTCCCACGCCCGGGTTCCCGTTTTCGATTCCCGGCGGGGTCATGGATTTTCTGTGCCTCGTGATGACTGTGTGTTGTGTGATGACCTTAGGTTAGTTAGGTTTAAGTAGTTCTAAGTTCTAGGGGACTGATGACCATAGATGTTAAGTCCCATAGTGCTCAGGGCCGTTTTTTCACCCCGTGCAAGATAGTCAATAACATGAATCCTTATAGCAACCCGAAATCATTGGCCATTCCAGTACATCAAACAAAAATTTTCTTTTCTTGGCGCGGAACCACCGGCTTCCACACAACGTTTTAATTGTTGTTTATATTTCGGCGTGAAGCCGGGGACTTTTCATCTCATTCACAATAACGAATCACAGGGCGTCATCCATAGCTATTTGAATTAATTTTGGAAACGGTCCAAACGTTGCTAAGAAAAACACATCACGTATGCTTTTGGTTCGTGTTCAACAAGCGTGGCATAAATCTTGCATAGAATTTTCTGATAACTGATTCTATATTTAGAAGGTACTGTGCTCGTTATTCTAATACACATGTGGCGTTAGCTATTTCATAGACCTTTAATTGCTGATCCTTCAATACCTTAGACGAACCTATTTGACCTTTTCATCTACCCCTTCAGTCAAAAAAGTTTCTAGATTGGATTAATAAGAAGTAGAGAAAAGTTAAGTTGATATTTTAAAGCTACATATGTTCCTCATAGTCTTCGCTCACTAGTGCACAACACAAAGAACGTTCTCACAGCCATGTAAAACTATCAGAAAAGTACTTCTTAGGAAGTTGTTCAACTAGTGTGCTACAATGATTGAAGGTCGGTTATGTCGTCACCACATTGACACTTCATGTGCCGGCCGCTGTGGCCGAGCGCTTCTAGGCGCTTCAGTCCGGAACCGCGCTGCTGCTACGGTCGCAGCTTCAAATCCTGCCTAGGGCATGAATATGTGTGATGTGCTTAGGTTAGTTAGGTTTAAGTATTTCTGAGTCTAGGGGACTGATGATCTCAGAAGTCAAGTCCCATAGTGCATAGAGCCATTTGAACCATTTTGACACTTCATGTGAATTACTACACTTTGTCGTTTTGTGGTAGGTTCGTATTGATAACACCAAGTCCGGTCACCCGAGATGGTTTTTATTCCAGGAAACATTGAAATTTCAAGTAAGTCACTGCAGGCGTCCATGTATCATTGTATTTGTTCGGGAGTCATACCGGCGTCGCATGCAGCTTCCTATACAGATGCACCTCACTCTCCAATAATTATTCTAACAAATATGAATCTTTTATTCGCCTTCCCTAATAGTGATTTTATGTGATCCCCCTATTTCATATCGCTTCTTACTGTTACGCCACAGAGTAGCAAAGGGAAAGAAATTAAAAATTTACTTACGTTCAAAAGAAGGTTCAAATGGCTCTACACACTATGGGACTTAACATGTGAGGTCATAAGTCCCCTAGAACGTAGAACTACTTAAACCTAACTAACCTAAGGACATCACACACATCCATGCCCGAGGCAGGATTCCAACCTGTGACCGTAGCGGTCGCGCGGTTCCAGACTGAAGCGCCTAGAACCGTTCGGCCACTCCGGCCGGCACTTAAGTTCCCTTTAGCACAGCCATTGGCGACACCAGGGTGAAATGGCTGTGCAGTAGAAAGAAACAAATAACACTGTTGAGTCGGTCACGGATATGAGCATTGCTATATTGGCACCAATCGCCAAGCACAAATTGATCATTCAGCAGAACACCCATTGAGAGGGAGCAGAGGTATATTTGTTAGCTCTTGTCACGTAGAGCAACAAGCGATACCTCACACGCGATAACACCTTTCAGAAACTTGACAGTGCAGTCAATAGCGTGTAACAAATTGTTTAGCAAACACAGTGAAACGGGAACTGCTGACCACTAGCAAAATAGCAGGCCACGTTTGGTCATAACGAACAGACCCTCAGAACATTGCCTCCTGTCCGTTTCAGTGTACGATGCAGTTCTCCAGCTCTGAACTCAGCTGGTCATTACGGTTTATGGCATTTATACCGAAGCACTATTACGATGTAGTGACATCCATGTATTAGATGTTCCAGCACTTCTCGTGAACACGCTACTTGCCGTTTCCAAGATGACAACATTCAAGTAACCGTGAACTGCCACTCGTGGGACTTTGCCTACCACATCGCTGATCGGGAGACTGAGGGTCTTGTAACACCAGCACACGTAGCGTTGCTTATCGCACCAACATCAGCGTCACTGCTAGGTGCGAGGACCGTCTGGTACCTCTGTTTCTGATCGTTGCTGCTGGCGCTCCTGCGTGCCAAGTCTTACCTATTTGGTGGGCCAGGGTCAGCCCCAACAGTGCAGTGCGTCCCGATGGGTCACTGTGAATCATCATCATCTTCTGGAGTGAGATCAAGGACGCTCTAACGCAGTGCGGGGGCACAATCACAATCTAACGCTAGGCTTCGCCTACCAGACGGGAGCCCGCAAGACCTCGGCCGAACTGCTGATGCAGGGGCGTTGGCTCCACGCGCAGCTGAGCCACAACTGGCGCCATCGGGTTTCCTCCGTGTCTCTGGCACGAGGCGTCAACCGAGGCCGACGAGAAGACACATAACTGTAAATCTCAATGAATAAATATTAACTTACTAATCAAGTTTTATTAGCGCCGAAAGGCACTGTTTGGGTTCCACAACTCTGTACTGGGTATCTGCACTCGGCACCAGCACACTACTTAATCCGATATGACGTACTCAAAATGATCATCACTAATGTCGTAATAAGATACGATACGGTTCTTTGTCTTTGTTATTGGATTCATCTTACAGTTATCCACCTTTAAAGAGGGCTGCCATCCACTAAACCAAGTGCATGTTTTGTGCAAGTCTTTCTGCAGTTTCTTGCCATCGTCCAACGACTGCTTTCCTGTACACAGCTGCATCGGCAACGAAGAGTTTTATAGTGCCGCTGATCTTGTCTGAGAAACCGTTTATGTATAACGAAAACATTAGAGATCCTATTACACTTTCCTAAAGCACACCGAGTGTTACTTTCGTTTTTGTGGTACATTCGCCGTCCAATATGACGTACTTGGTGATATTCGTCAAATATTCCTCGTGCCAATGGCATATATGCGAAGATGATCCTCATCACTGTATTTTGCTCTGCAGTCGACTCGCCGTGTGTTTCACATGTTCTCTTGTTGCCCCGCCACAATTAGATCTGCACAGTATCATCATGAAGCTTTGATTTTTCACGGTTCTCAAATACCCTTAGTTTTTGTCATCAGCATTCATAACTTTTTTAATACTTTCAGTTTCGTTTTAGTGATGTTTCTGTGGATTACAGCCCAAACAATGCGGGCAGTTTCATGGGATGTCGGGTGTTAACGAAAACGTAGTTTTGATTTACATTAAAAACTTGGACTTGTTCTTAAGTAATTTTAAAACCTAAACCACGCTGTATAGTCTGCCGTATAGTCTCAACAGTGCGGAGAATGTTCGGGAGTGCAGCATTTCAAGTATCTGCCGACTCTGAACGTGCTTTGTCCCTCCGTAAAGTGTAGATGTTTCCTCAACGAGGCCAACGCTGCTGTTTGAAACTGTAATTTTATTTACCCAGCACTAAATTCGTCTGTCAGGATTTGCAGTTCAAGAATAATTTCTGACAGCGATAGCAGTTAACAGTAATTTTAGTGGCGCCTGAGAACGTTTACACCGCCGCACTATGCTGTCTTCATACTACAGACTTCCGACGATCATACTTAATAGGTGCTGTAAATACTGGCTATTCATGGTGTTTCTGCCCCATACAAAAAGAATTGAATCGAATATAGTATCAATCTAATGTGAGAATAGCCTGTCAATATCGCACAAGAAATTATAATTTTCAGAGTATTTACTTTTTAAATGTAACGGTAAACACTTACCCAGTCTATCTTGCGAGTAGCATGCAACACTCACTAAACAATACTTGTGTGGGCTGTTTCCAGCTACACAG
Organism: Schistocerca gregaria; assembly: GCF_023897955.1. Lineage (NCBI taxonomy): Eukaryota > Metazoa > Arthropoda > Insecta > Orthoptera > Acrididae > Schistocerca > Schistocerca gregaria. The sequence continues at coordinate 784,701,083 of NC_064920.1, forward strand.
TATAATAACGAAATTAGAAATGACTTAATAAGCACCATAGAAATTGCATTTGAATCTTTCGAGAGATACAAATAGGAGCCTTAGTTAAATATTCCTGTTTTTGTATTCACATATAAAAAAGATTTCTTATGACAAGCTGGAAACAGACAGAGTCAGTGTCAGTGTCAGCCTGGTGCGATATGTCTCCAGGTGTGACCCGGTGTATGAGGAGCCTTCTCTAAAGCGCAGTGCGCTCTTAATAGCATGTACGTAATTGGCTGACGAGCTATTATTTTACTGGCATTAGCAATGGCGTAACGCGGTACAGAATCTCTGCCGGGTGGCTTTCCACTCGTTGTCATCAACTTTAAAAACCAGCCACTCCAATCGATAGCGTGCCAGAAGGCAGCTTTGGCACTGCGTGTATGATTTACTACCAGGTCACCACAAAAAATCCCCTGTCGCTTCAGCTGAGAAAGATCAAAGTGTAACCTCTTGAATAGTACTACCCAAATATATTGTAAACGAACTATGTCGACAGAATAAAATATTTCTGTACTGAAATATTAACTCCCTCGGGGACTCCTTTCTAATGTTGTTCCACCAGACGTAACACAGCCTGTGAAGCGTTGATCCAGGGCTCGGTCCTGGAGGAGGGTAGTCACAGTTTGTTACTGCTACAGTCCCTGTCTTACAATATACCCCCCCCCCCTCCCTCCTCCCTAAAGTAACACTTGCAGTCACCCCTCACCCCCTTTTAACTTTCCACAGATTTTATAAAATATATTAAATGTTTTAATGTAATAACAGACTTTATTTACGTCTGTGCTTAGTATGTAGCTTTAGCATAATGTCCAGGTAAGCATTCGTCGGAAGATTTGAGAACTACATGTGTCACCCAGTTAATCTGAGAACCATGACAGGAACTAACTCCCACGACTTTGACAAAATCGTAATTTATACAACATAAAAATCGAGTTGTGCACTCTCCATTAGCAGCATTTTTCCAAGTGCTACGACTGTGAGCACAAGGCTGCAGAGGATGGTTATATGAGAGTGTGAATGAGAGGAATGCTGTTTATTTCAGTCCCTTCTGCATACGTTCGCGAAGACAGTTGTTCTGTTTCTATTTTCTTCTCCTTCGTGGACGATCTTTCACTTACTGACTTCCCCTCCTTAACTTCCTGTGGTTTATCGGATCGCTCAGCCAGTGCATAGGACCTAGCCCTGGCAAAGATATTCTCTACCACTATCCCTGTGGGGAGGCCCTCATCGCAAGCAGCAAAAATGTTTCCTGTGTTAAACATGGCTTGTAATTTCTAGAATACGTTGCTGTTTTCGAGGCTTTTGGTTTCCATGGGGTCGCGTCCTGCTACCTTTATGTTGAAAACCAAACTTATTTGGTGAGTACATTAATTACTAACCGCAAATGTCGTCAGGATAAAGTTAGTGGAAACTTGTGTGTCCAAAAGCAGAGTGATGCGCGATGCACACAACAATTTCCATCATCTCACCATTGCCAAAGGTCTTGCCGAAAACCCGAGAAAACGCTGGTCATACGTAAAATCACTATGCGGGTCGACGGCCTCTATACAGTCACCCGTCGATCAACCTGGTGTGCCTCTAGACGACAGTAAAAAAAAAAAAAAAACAAAAAAACTGAAGTTTTAAATTCCATGTCTAAGAAATTCACGCAGGAGGATCGTACAAACATACATACAGTCGTCTAACTGTCGCACTGGCTCCATTTGGAGGACATAGAAACAGGTATTCCTGGCGTAGAAAAGCAACTGAAAGAGTTGAAAGAAAATAAGTCACCAGGTCCAGACAGAATCCCACTAGAGTTTTATAGAGACTACTCGGCGACATTGGCCCCTTACTTCACTTGCATTTATCGCGATTCTCTCGCCCAGCGCAAAGTTACAGTTGACTGAAAAAAAAGAAAAACCGCCGGTGAATCTGGAGATAAGAAAGGTACTGAATGGACTCGCATTATTACAGACCAATATCCTTAACATTGGTTTGGAATTCAAGGACACATTCTGAGTTCGGATATAATAAATTTTCTTGAAACGTAAAAGCTTCCGTCCATAAATCAGTACTGATTTAGAAAGCTTCGCTCGTATGGAACTCTGCTTGCCCTTCTCTCACCTGATATCCTGCAGACCATGGACGAATGGAAAGTAGATTCCATATTTCTAGATCCCCGGCAAGCGTCTGACACGGTGTTGCACTGCAGACTGTTAACGAAGATCCGAGCATACGGATTAGGTTTTCAGATATGAGAGTGTCTCGAAGCCTTGTTTAGTAATAGAACCCAGTACGCTGTCGTCGTCGGCGAGTGTTCAGCATTTCGCCTAAGGGCCACGAAGATAAGATTCGAGAAAGTAGGGCTCTGTTTGCGAGTGGACTAAGGAAATGGATAGCAGGGGTACGTGGTACCATCCGCCATGCACCGCACTCTGGCTTGCTGAGAACGTATGTAAATGTAGATGTAGATCTACTAAAATGTTGTTTTTTAAGGGAGGGGGAGTCTACAAAGACCCCCATAACCTAACGCTATCCTCCGTCGCCCGCTGAAGTGGCCGAGCGGTTCTAGGCGCTTCAGTCTGGAACCGCGCGACCGCTACAGTCGCAGGTTCGAATCCTGCCTCGGGCATGGATGTGAGTGATGTCCTTAGGTTAGTTAGGTTTAAGTAGTTCTAAGTTCTAGGGGACTGATGACCTCAGATGTTAAGTCCCATAGTGATCAGAACCATTTGAACCATATCCTCCGCCGCTTACCGCACGGTGGCTTGCGTGGTATATATGTAGTTGTAGATCTACTAAAATGTTGTCTTTTATGAGGGAGGGAGAGGGGTAGAAGTACCCGCCAGGGTAGCAGAGAGCGCTAATGCGCTGCTTCCTGGACTCGGGCAGGCGCGCCGGTCCCGGATAGAATCCGCCCGGCGGATTAACGACGTGGGCTGGTATGCCGGCCAGCCTGTATGTGGTTTTTAGGCAGTTTTCCACATCCCGCTAGGTGAATACCGGTCTGGTCACCAAGTTCCGCCTCAGTTACACGACTCACAGACATTTGAAAACTTCGTACTATTTCATGACTTACACTAGACGCAGACAGCTGGGGTACCCTACTTCCGTCCCAGGGGGTTTGGGGTGGCGTCAGGAGGGCATCTGGCCACCCTCTGCAATTAACACTGCCAAATCTGTACTAACAAAGACAACCCCGCGTTGGAGCGGGACAAAGGCCCCGAGAAAGAAAGAAAGAAAGGAGAGGGGTAGAAGTCCACCATAACCTCTGTAACCTAACGCCACCTTGGATTCGCGCCTGAATGGAACTGGGTCCAGAATGGCACCAGAGGATGTAAAGTTTCCCTCTGTGAGCTATGATTAATGAGTGAAGCCAGTTGGACATATCCCAAGAGCCGACCTCAGCCTCAACGTCTCAGCGATTTTTCTTGTCTTGTTCCTAAGTCCCCACGTGCTTTCTCACGATTTTTGTGGTTTACAGCTTCTAACAAATGAAGGAGTATTTAGCAGCAATACTGAACGTTGGGGACATGCACAGAATGGAACAGATATTATTTGGCCACAATTTTGACAGTATGTATGCTTTTGAACTTTGTGTGATTGCTTCCGGGCAAAAATAACTCTTCTTCACTTAAAACTTCCGATCGATGACTTTCAAACGCGAATGTTTGCATTGACACAGACAGTCACATAGCCGACGCCACATGATGGACAGTGGTGCCCTCTGAGTTGCCTATATGATCAGCGCTTCCTCGAGTTCTCTTTCCAGTTCGCCGCTTTATCTCGGAGACGAAACGTCAGGGGGAAATTTTATACATCGACCACGGCCTATCAGCCCGGAAGTTTTAAGTATTGTGTGAAAAAATAATTCTCGTTAAATTTAATCTCATCTTGCCTCTATTTTTGGCACATAACGAATACAGCTCTACATTGGCTTTGAAAATATATTCTGCGAAGATAGGTGCTTCATATTTTCTCTTTTCAGGGGGTAACATTTATCTCCCAGTTTTTCCAGCCAAAAAAATATGTTATAAATTTTCTCTTTTCGAAATATAACAGTTAACCTCCAGCTTTGATTAATTTTGGAACTTTGTTATTCCTGGAATATTATCATGAGACTAGAATGAAACGCAGACAGTTCGCGCCAACCTGATTTTGCCTTGGAGTCGTTCAGCATTCTGTGTTACTCATCTCCGGAACTTTGGACTTTAGGGCACGGTAGAGTGGCGCTGCTCGATTCAGACGTAGTCACTTCGAATGTCGCTTATGAACATCCCCCTTATGTGGTAAACAAGTGGAGTAGAAGAGGAGGCAAACAACTCCTCGCCACCATGCTGTGGGGAAATGGGTTGGTTGTAACCCAGCACTATAGCTAGCACCATGATGATCAATGGGGGATGAAACGTAATGGGCTACAACGGTCTAGCAGCTTCTCAGAGGCTACAAATCTCTGTAGTCAGTGCTAACCGACACTTGAGATGGGGCAAAGAATGCGTTCAGTGAATGCTTGGAGTACTTTAGCTGCCATCACGTGTAGTGTCAACAGTGAAGTACAGAGGAGGTCGTGTTATGATATGACGGTGTTTCTCGTGGTTGGGGTGTGGTCCCTAATGCGCTTAAGAAAGCGCAACATGTGGAAGAATATGAACACATGTTGTGTACTGGACAAGTAGAGGAACAGTTCGAAGGCGAGGATTGCTAGCATCAGCATGAGACTCGCCATGTCATAAAGCAGCATGTGTTGGACAACGTTATGTGGACAATGATACTCCTGAAATGGACTGGCTTGCCCATAATCCCGACCTGAACCCATTGGAACACGTTTGTTATGAGTTAGGACGTCAACTTCACTACAGATCCCAGCGTCCAACATCACTACCTTCTGTGGTTTCGGCACTCGAAGAAGAATGGCCTGCCATTCCTCCACAGACAATTACTCGCATCATTGAAGGTGTTTACGGTATACTTAAAGCCTCCACAAAGGTGATGGCGGCACACCACCCCATATTTAATGTCTTTCAATAGGCGAGCGAATACTTCTGATCAGATAGTGTAAATGATGATGGACAGTCTTACTAACTGCAAGTTCAGTGCTTCAAGCATTACTGCACAATGTTCAGCAGGTTAGTGCGGCCCCGTGTTTGGTAGTTACTGTTTCTTAATTTCCCCTTTTCTGTATCAGCGAAACTAGATGGCAGTTCTGTCTGGTGGCTTTCTGCCGTTCACATCATAAGTAGGGAAGAAAGTACAGTACAGCGAGGACCGATACTTTGTGTCCTTTATAAGATATGTAGTGGTGATTACCCAGTTTCCGTGTGATCATGTGGTATCCCTGAGGGGCCTAAACACGGTGTAATGTAACACCACAATCGACGGCAAACACGTCCCATGATCAATCGAAACAGGGGTATACGGAAATTAATAAAAGGAAGTGACTGAATACCTTCCAATATTGCAGAGTAACGCATACTGCTGTCACAAATTCTGCACTCCCTCGTTGTAATTTAGAGGTGGAAACTAAAAATGGAACAAATGGGAGTAGGACTCGCGCAATGAGGGACAGTACAAACTTAATTACTTATATAGTTAGTTCATCAGTAGATTTTAATTATAGAGTTTGCGAGTATCGGAAATATGTGACATAAATGGGCGTATATATTGACTGCATTGACTTAGAAGCGTAAATTTTTTACACTATCAAGGGACTGTAAAGCGTAGTATGTGACATAAACTTCAACTTGATACCTCTTCCTGTTCGGGGAAAAGGAGACTTAACAGACGGGCAACAAAGTGTTCCAATAAGTGTTAAGTTTTTACCGAATGAGGTGCGGAATTCAAAAAATTACAAGAAAAATCGAGAAAGGGAAAAAGCTTTGCGTGGTACATGAAGCTTACGTTGCAAGAATGGATTAATGAAGGATTGCCACCAATCAGACAAAATACGACTTTACAGGCTGTCGGAAAACGTGTTTGATTTACTGATAACGTCCTGGCAAACGTCTCTCTTTTAAAGGGTACGGGGTGCGGGTGGGGGTGAATTTTCAAGAGAAAGCAGATCTAAATGCGGCACGATGGAATTATTGCAGTCTGCAATGTTGTTGTTGTGGTCTTCAGTCCAGAGACTGGTTGGATGCAGCTCTCCATGCTACTCTATCCTGTGCAAGCTTCTTCATCTCCCAGTACCTACTGCAGCCTACATCCTTCTGAATCTGCTTAGTGTATTCATCTCTTGGTCCTCCTCTACGATTTTTACCCTTCACGCTTCCCTCCAATACTAAATTGGTGATCCCTTGATGTCTCAGAACATGTCCTAACAACCGATCCCTTCTTCCACTTCAGTTTTGCCACAAATTTCTCTTCTCCTCAATTATATTCAGTACATCCTCATTACTTATGTGATCTACGCATCTAATTTTCAGCATTTTTCTGTAGCACCACATTTCGAAAGCTTCTATTCTCTTCTTGTCTATTATTCTTGACTGTATATCGTCCACGTTTCACTGTCATACATGGCTACACTCCATACGAATACTTTCAGAAACGACTTACAGACACTTAAATCTATACTCGATGTTAACAAATTTCTCTTCTTCAGAAACGCTTTCCTTGCCATTGCCAATCTACATTTTATACCCTCTCTACTTCGACCATCATCAGTTATTTTCTCCTCAAATAGCAAAACTCATTTACTACTTTAAATGTCTCATTTCCTAGTCTAATTCCCTCAGCATCACCCGATTTAATTCGACTACCTTCCATTATCCTCGTTTTGCTTTTGTTGATGTTCATCTTATATCCTCCTTTCAAGACACTGTCCATTCCGTTCAACCGCTTTTCCAGGTGCTTTGCTGTCTCTGACAGAATTACAAAGTCATCAGCGAATCTCAAAGTTTTTATTTCTTCTCAGTCTGCAATATAGCGGACGTATCAGTAACACTTTTAGAGCTCTTAGAGGTGATCTATATAAACACATGAACGAAAACCCTTCGCCTTTGAGTGATAATTAAAGGCCATTTTATAAAATTCTCAATTCAAGAAGTCAAAATGTCCGTAATTTGCTTGAACTCGCTTATTCTCTCCTCGGATCATAGACAGTCAGACGTTTTCAAATAGCGCTGGACGGTTCATGCCTCAGTAACGCGTTGATGAACGGCAGCAAGAGCTGGATGACGCAGTTGTTTTCTGTCTGGAAACGTGTTCAGATGTATACCTACTATCTGTGCAGCCGTACTTACATCTTGGTGTTCAGGTGATGAATTTGCCACCCCCATTAAACGGGAACTTACCAGGTAACTCACTATTACTGCTGTACATGTGGTTCATGATAGACTAACCTTATATTTTACAAATGTCAAATATAAACACGTTTCCGTAGCAGCACGTGGACATGAGGGACAAGTAAGGACATGAGGGACAAGTAAGGACATTAGGGACAAGTAAGTGTTTCAGCAAACTGACATACATCGATAATATCACACTATTATCTATCAGAAAGAATTATAATTCTTCGTTAAAAATTCAGTTTAACATTGAACGTTACCTGTCTCCAATAACTTAGGAATGAAGGATTTTCGTACGTGTTTATGTGAACAATTTTATTATTGTATAAGCAATCGTACCCTAAAATTCGTAGAAGTATTTTTCATACAGCTTGAATTTAAATGATCTGGAGCATCTTACAGCGGACGACATAATTGTGTACAGGGCCGTGACGTCGATAGAAAAGTGTTATAAAATGCAGATAGATTTGCAGTGGGTCATTGCTTATTGCAAAGACTGCCAGTTGACCCTCAACGTAAATAAATGGATAACTGAAATATTTTTAATGCAGCTTACGACATAATTTAACATACGTACGTAATCAAAAAAGCTCATCAAACTGGAACGATTTAAGATGACATGATTATATAAATAAAGCCGTGCAAAGCAGATGCCAGACAGATTTTTATCGAAAGTGTAATTCTTACACGAAGTAGGTCACATAACAAATCGTTGTTCTAGGAATCCCTTGTGGGATCGTTACCTACTTAGATCAAGGGTAGATTATTCTAAAAATTCCTATATGTCACGTTCTGAATCACGTCAGAAAACATAGAACTTCCTCCAACGTAAGTCTGGCATAGTAACCAGCACGCTGGAATTAGATGAATTCGGGTTGCACAGAGAGGTACCGACAGTCCATCTCGCGTGCCAAATGACAATAGAGTAGGAGCTAGGGACATTGCTTCTCGTAACGAGGGCAGACAGAAAAGTAATGCCTACGAATTTTTTACCCTGTTCTCAATATCGGTAGAGGTATTACATGCATGCATTTTACTCAGTCGCCTTTTCCGCTTTGCTGACGCATGTTGCAACCCTCTATCGCTAGAGGGCTCCAGATTATAGCTTGCAACATGGCAGTGCGTAACATAACTATGTCGATGCCTGAGAAACTGAAAGCGCAAATGTGAAGAGTTCGTCCACTCATGTAGCACCCTCTTCTTCAGCATGACAACGCGGGACCAGACGCGAGCGCTGCGACATCTTCAACAATCCGACGCCTTGGGTTCACCGTCGTCAGTCATCCCCTATACAGTACCGACTTGGCCCCATCCGATTTTCATCTGTTTCCAAAACTAAAAGAACACATTCGAGGACTTCTCTTTGATAGTGATGAAGCGGTGTAAGCAGACGTGAGGCTGTAGCTCCGTCAACAAAGTCATACGTTCTACAGTGACGGTATCAACTAACTTGTCTGCCGTTGGGAGGAATGTTCCCGTCGCCAGGGTGACTATGTTGAGAAATAAATAAGCAGACAAGTCATGGAATATCTCCTAATATTATTTCGGACCTCATTTTGCCCGGCGTAGTACCGCAGCTCGACCTGGTGTGGACTCAACAAATCATTGAAAGTCCCGTGCAAAAATAGTGAGCCACGCTGCCTCTATAGCCGTTCTTAAGTGAGAAAGCGTTGCCGGTGCAGGATTTTGTGCACGAGCTGACCTCTCGATTATGACCCATAAATGCTCGATAGGATTCACGTCGGGCGATATAGGTGGCCAGATCATTCGTTCGAACTGTTCAGGGTGTACTTCAAATCAATCGCGAACAACTGTGGCCATCGTTGTTTGGGAACATCCAGTTCATGAAAGGCTGAAAATGGTCTCCAGGTAGCCGAACATAGCCATTTCCAGTCAATGATCCATTCAGCTGGACCAGAGGACTCAGTCCATTCCATGTAAACGGAGCTCACCCCGTTATGGAGCCACCGACAGCTCGCACAGTGCCTTGTTGACAATTTAGGTACATAGCCTCGTAGGGTAGGTGCCATACTCTAACCCAACCATCGGGCTCTTATCAACGGAGGCCAGTCGTCTAGGATTCAACCTATATGCTCACGAGCCCAGGAGAGGCGCTGCAAGCGATGTGCTGTTAGTAAAGGTCTCGCGTCAGCCGTCTGCTGCCATAGCCCATAAACGGACTGCGCCGCAGTGCCCTAACGAATACGTTCGTCGTACGCCCCACATTAATTTCTGCGGTTGGTTTAGGCAGTGTTGCTTGTCTGTTAGCACTTACATCTCTACGAAAACGCCGCTGCTCTCGGTCATCAATCGAAGCTCATCGGCCACTGAATTGTCTGTAGTGAGAGGTAATCCCTAAGCATTAGTATTCTCAGTATACTCCTGTCGGTCCCCGGTAGCTGAGTGGCGCCATCACGGTAGCTCAGCGTGTCCGGTCAGAGGGCTGCGTGCTCTCTGCAATAAAAAAAGAAATAAAACCTGAGTCAAGGAATCAACGATCAACTTGAACGGATGTCTTGTGACGTCCACTCAGACCAAACGCAACGAACTATATCGAACAAAATGAAAAAAAGTGGTCAACGCGACAGAATGTCAGTCCTAAGGGCCCGGGTTCGATTCCCGGCTGGGTCGGAGATTTTCTCCGCTGAGGGACTAGGTGTCGTGTTATCCTAATCAATCACATTGCATCCCCATCGACGCGCAAGTCGCGAAAGTGGCGTCAAATCGTAAGACTTGCACCCGGCGAACAGTGTACCCTACGGGATGCCCCAATCACACTACATTTACATTTTTTTTACCACACTCTTGACACTGTAGATCTCGGAATATTGAATTCCCCAACGATTTCCGAAATGGAATGTCCGATTCCTCTAGCTCTAAAAACCACTCCGCCTTAAGAAGTCTGTTAATTACCGTCTTGCGACCATAATCACGCCGGTAACCTTTTCATATGAATCACCTGAGTACTAATGACAGCTCCACCCTGCACTGCCCTTTGATGCCTGGGGTAAGCGATACTACCGACAACCGTATACGTGCATATCACTATCCCATGACTTTCGTCACGTCATTGTACTTTAGGAGTACAGACACAGATGTAGTGTAAAAGCTAGTCCCGGGGGAAAGAACCAAATTTATAACAGATTTACTTTGCTTTAAGTGACCCGCCAGGTTAGCCGAGAGCGCGCCGGCACGGTAGCTCAGCGTGTTCGGTCAGAGAACCGGTTGGCCTCTGTAATAAGAAAACTGGGTGGAAGGATTAACAAACTAACTTGAACGGATGACATATGACGTCCGCAACGACCAAACACAACGACCAACAACGAACAAAATGAGGGGAAAAAAAGGAAAACAGAGAGCGCTAATGCGCTGCTTCCTGGACTCGGGCAACTGCGCCGGCCCCAGATCGAATCCACCCAGCAGCTTAACGACGTGGGCCGGTGTGCTGGCCAGCCTTGATGTGGTTTTTAGACGGTTTTCCACATCTCCTTAGGTGAATACTGGGCTGGTCTCCACGTCCCACCTCAGTTAGACGACTCGCAGACATTTGGAAACGTTCGCACTATTTCATGGCTTACACTAGACGCCGATAGCTGGGGCTACACTGATACCGTCCCGGGGGATGGGGGATATGGGGGGATGGGCATCCGGCCACCCCTTTAAATTAACCATGCCAAATCCAATTGTCACAATGCCGACCGTGCGAAAGCTGCGGGAAAAAGGCACAAGTGAAAGATATATTTACTTTGCTTTAAGTAAGTATTAGCGTTGACAAAAACGGCAGTACAGTGATGATACATTTCGGCGTTGTAGCACTCGATAACGACAGCGCGGACTGCAACCAAAAAATGGTAGCGTTTCGACACATACGCTGTGTGAGAGCCCTGAGACTTAATTTCGCACCACGTCCGCGCGGAAAGACTGCAGCCTCAAAGCCGTTAATCTCGATCACATTTTAGCGGAAGAGGTTGGGCGCGAGAGGGAAGCAGGTGGTAAGCGTCGCGGGTTAGTCGTTTCACACACGCTCGCGCGGTGGGCGGCTGCGCGCGGAGGACAAGAGACGGGAATAGCGGGCGCTGCGGCCGTGTGTGGCGGCGCGCCCGGCTCGCTATTTCTGGGGACGCCGCCGCCGCCGCGCCGTCCCACCGGCCTTGCGCCTGCTCACGCTCGCAACACCGGTGTCCCCGAGGCCTGGCGCTCTGCTGAGGGGTCAGCGACACTGTCCACCTGCTAACAACAGGCCTCCAGGTACCGCCCAGACGCGCTGGCCGTCTATTGTTCCTGATCTATATTAACGACATAGCAGACAGAGTAGCCGTATTAGATTGTTTGCAGATGATGCTGTCATTTACCGTCTTGTAAAGTCATCAGATGATCGAAACGACTTGCAAAATGATTTAGATGAGATATCTGTATGGTGCGAAAAGTGGCAATTGACCCTGAACAAGGAAAAGTGTGAAGTTATTCACATGAGTCCTAAATGAAATCAGCTAAATTTTGATTACGCGATAAGTCACACAAATCTGAAGGCTGTGAATCCCTAAATACTTAGGGATTACAATTACAAATAATCTAAATTGGAACGATCACATAGATAATATGGTGGGTAGAGCAAACCAAAGACTGCGATTCATTGGCAGAACTCTTAGAAGGTGCAACAGGTCTACTAAAGAGACTGCTTACACCACGCTTGTTCACCCTATTCTCGAGTATTGCTGTCCGGTGTGGGATCCGCATCAGGTGGAACTGACGGATGACATCGAAAAAGTACAAATAAGGGCAGCTCGTCTTGAACTATCGCGAAATAGGGGCGATAGTATCACAGAGATAATACGTGAATTGGAGTGGCAATCATTATATCAAAGGCGTTTTTCGTTGCGACAGGATCTTCCCATGAAATTTCAATCACCAATTTTGTCCTCTAGTTATGATAACATTCTTTTGGCACCGGCCTACATAGGGAGAAATGATCATCACGATAAAATAAGAGAAATCAGGGCTCGCACAGAAAAATTTAGTGCTCGTTTTTCTCGAGTGACGTTCGAGAGTGGAACGGTAGAGACAGCTTGAAGGTGGTTCATTAAAGCCTCTGCCAGGCACTTTATTGTGAATAGCAGAGTAAGCACGTAGATGTCGATGTAGGGATGGCGGTTATTGCTGACGCAACTGGTTTTAATTATATCGTTCTTTTTTTTTCAATGCGAGTGCAGATTGATTATGAAAACCACTATAATTGGTTTCTGAAACAACCGATTTTCAGTTTTTTATTTCCGTTATATCCTCCAATAAACGCAGAAGTCGACCAAACACATGCAAAACTTTGACCCCTCGGTTTCAATATACACTCCTGGAAATGGAAAAAAGAACACATTGACACCGGTGTGTCAGACCCACCATACTTGCTCCGGACACTGCGAGAGGGCTGTACAAGCAATGATCACATGCACGGCACAGCGGACACACCAGGAACCGCGGTGTTGCCCGTCGAATGGCGCTAGCTGCGCAGCATTTGTGCACCACCGCCGTCAGTGTCAGCCAGTTTGCCGTGGCATACGGAGCTCTATCGCAGTCTTTAACACTGGTAGCATGCCGCGACAGCGTGGACGTGAACCGTATGTGCAGTTGACGGACTTTGAGCGAGGGCGTATAGTGGGCATGCGGGAGGCCGGGTGGACGTACCGCCGAATTGCTCAACACGTGGGGCGTGAGGTCTCCACAGTACATCGATGTTGTCGCCAGTGGTCGGCGGAAGGTGCACGTGCCCGTCGACCTGGGACCGGACCGCAGCGACGCACGGATGCACGCCAAGACCGTAGGATCCTACGCAGTGCCGTAGGGGACCGCACCGCCAATTCCCAGCAAATTAGGGACACTGTTGCTCCTGGGGTATCGGCGAGGACCATTCGCAACCGTCTCCATGAAGCTGGGCTACGGTCCCGCACACTGTTAGGCCGTCTTCCGCTCACGCCCCAACATCGTGCAGCCAGCCTCCAGTGGTGTCGCGACAGGCGTGAATGGAGGGACGAATGGAGACGTCACGTCTTCAGCGATGAGAGTCGCTTCTGCCTTGGTGTCAATGATGGTCGTATGCGTGTTTGGCGCCGTGCAGGTGAGCGCCACAATCAGGACTGCATACGACCGAGGCACACAGGCCCAACACCCGGCATCATGGTGTGGGGAGCGATCTCCTACACTGGCCGTACACCTCTGGTGATCGTCGAGGGGACACTGAATAGTGCACGGTACATCCAAACCGTCATCGAACCCATCGTTCTACCATTCCTAGACCGGCAAGGGAACTTGCTGTTCCAACAGGACAATGCACGTCGGCATGTATCCCGTGCCACCCAACGTGCTCTAGAAGGTGTAAGTCAACTACCCTGGCCAGCAAGATCTCCGGATCTGTCCCCCATTGAGCATGTTTGGGACTGGATGAAGCGTCGTCTCACGCGGTCTGCACGTCCAGCACGAACGCTGGTCCATCTGAGGCGCCAGGTGGAAATGGCATGGCAAGCCGTTCCACAGGACTACATCCAGCATCTCTACGATCGTCTCCATGGGAGAATAGCAGCCTGCATTGCTGCGAAAGGTGGATATACACTGTACTAGTGCCGACTTTGTGCATGCTCTGTTACCTGTGTGTATGTGCCTGTGGTTCTGTCAGTGTGATCATGTGATGTATCTGACCCCAGGAATGTGTCAATAAAGTTTCCCCTTCCTGGGACAATGAATTCACGGTGTTCTTATTTCAATTTCCAGGAGTGTACATGGGCTCAAAATATTATATTAAATAGTCAAATGAAAGAAAAGTGATAATTGGTTGAATACTACAAAAAAATCCCCGATAGTCTCCTATTGACTCTAATTTATTGATACTCTTCTCAAAATAATGTTGTAATGGAGGATCATACCACTACTTGCCATTACGAATAGTCAGTGTTTAAGGGTGAAAACTGTAGTTGAAGTACTCCGTTTTTCACCTTAATTTGTTCAAATGGTTCGAATGGCTCTAAGCACTATGGGGCTTAACATCTGAGGTCATCAGTCCCCTAGACTTAGAACTACTTCAACCTAACTAACCTAAGGACATCACACACATCCATGCCCGAGGCAGGATTCGAACCTGCGACCGTAGCAGCAGCGCGGTTCCGAATTGAAGAGCCTAGAACCGCTCGGTCACAACGGCCGGCTCGTTAATTTGTCCGGTTACAAGCACATAAAGGCATATTATGCAGACACATGCGGCAATCACCTACTTCCTATTTTTATTGTAAACTATGAATCAACTGATAAGTTTTATGTTTTCTCCTTATATGATGGCTCCTCCAGTTTTTAATCTCTTAATGCAAATGGGGCTTTGTACTTTACTGAAACCACAATTCATAAAATACTTCCAGACCGAGGATGGTACCATTCTGTAATTCAACTGATGTCGGCGGCAACAGCGAGAATTTACCATGTGGACCAGATAGTTTCGTACACTGCAACTTCACTCGCATCACCCTACGCGACACGCCACATGCCAATACGTACCTTATTCTCTCAGAAATGTTGTACCAAATCTTATAACATGTGTTTGTTGTTCGTTCCAATCGACGTCGTTATTAAAACAGCACTGCTCGCTTTTTGCTTTTTTTGAAATAACTCAATATTTCAAAGCAATGGAAATTTTATAAACAAAAATGACTTGTTTTTTTTTTAAAAAAAGGTTTACTTAAAAACCAAAAATTTTAGCTGTGCTACTGTGGCTAATTGATATTTCGATTTTTTGGCCAAGTTATTAGAAAAAAACCGCTTGTTATAACCGAGACTAAACAAATACCGAATAATACTGGTTATTCAGAATTAAAATACCGGTACCGGTTTTAACTTGTCGTTTTTTTCCATCCTTATTAGGATCTGACATTAGGTGGCTGGAAAGTTCCCCACTGTTTTAGTTGGCTGAATCGGAGAGGATTTTTTTTATGTTTTGTGCTGAAAGTGCGTATTTCCTTTGTGCAGCATGAATATTCCAGAGCCACATGCACAATGCGACAAGGTACTGCGAAAATACTGGTACACTGTCTGCTGATAAGAATGGTACGGTATCATCTATTCTGCCTTTCATAACCAAACATCACGGTTAGCATTTATTCCATAACCTGGATTCGAAGCCAACACACATTAACATAAGGTAGGGACTTCACTTACGGGAAACTTTCGGCATTAACTAATGACAAATGAGAAATCAATACTAGTCCCATAGAAATGAAATTTCAATCACATGTTATAAGGTTTGAGTCTTTATACGATCGTAATTTCAAGGTTATACATCCTTGAACAGATTGCATTGGAGGATTCTTTGCACCTCCTTTCTTAGCCTCGTTGTAAGTTCAAGTGCTCTACGCAGCCAAACCACTTGTGTATAACGCACAGGACGTTCATGCAACCATGCGAAACTCTTAGAAAACACCTTATTTGTGATGTTGTTCAATTCACGCGTCACATTGTCTTGAAATCGGTCACGTCGCCAAAACTTCGACACTTCATGTGAATTTCTGCGCTTTATCATTTTGTGGTAGGCCACACGTAATGATTATTTTACAGAAAGGATAGTCCGCATTTGCTTTTCAATCGAGTCGTTGCAGGCCTCCAACGTCGTTGTTTTTGCTCGGGAGTCAAGATGTGGGGACAAACTTTGCAAACACTCTTCTCTTCTTGAAAACATTCGGGAGAATGTCTTTAATCCTTGATTTACCGATGTTGCTCCACTGCGATGTGTGACGCAAATATGTTGACACACGACAGGCTTCACGACCACTGCATAAGACTGCCTACACAGAACTGACTGTTCGAATGTACTTCACTTGTTTACAGTTGCTAGTCCTAGCTGCCAACGTAGTTATTGCTCAGACGTTCGTTATACGCCAGGAATGAAATAAGTCTCGCAAATTTTTTAACAGTTTGTGTTTATTTCTACGTCGAAGATGACTGCGCTGCCTTCAAAAACGGTACACAATCGTCTATAATGTTTCTACGTCATATTTTTTTCTTATAGGGATTACGTGAAGTCTTTGCTTGTGGACTCCAGCACAACTGAAGCAGAGGTGAGTGGTAAGATATTAGCTTAACAAGACTAGGTAATCAGTGGTTATATGCCTCCTAGAATAGCGTCTGCTCCTCGCCAGCTTCAGCAGACTCCCATGGCTGAGCTGTTTGATGTTGACCAGAAGAACGGGCGAAAAGGGTCACCAGTAAATAAAGAAAAGTCTTTATGCGGTTGAGGCTGTTTTATTATATAACAAAGATCTTAGCTGACTGTTTCTTTGTACAACAGACAACAGGTATATCTGAGAGAGAGACAAAGGCAGAGAGAGAGAGAGAGAGAGAGAGAGAGAGAGAGAGAGAGAGAGAAGGAGGGAGGGAGAGGGAGACTGGAAAAATGAGATTGGTGGTGCTCGCTTTGAACAGTTGGAATGAGCTAAGGCGTAAATCTTTAGGCCACACAGAATCTATTTTTGGACTATTAGTTCCTTATCTCAAAGCATTAAGTTCTGGGTCTTTTGCCATCAGTATAGCTTTGACGCGAAGACTTGGAGCATCCTCATTTTATTTATATGAGCCGTAATATGCTAATGCTCAGCTTGCAGATGCATTAAAAATTCTGAAAGATTTCAGGCAATGTATGTTTGAAGTTACAATTTTGTGTGACTACAACACATTACTGCATTTTCATGCTTCCATTTACGTGTCTTAAGCCATTCAAACTTAAGCCGCCCATCACCGTTCGCCACAATATGACGAGTTTTGATATGCTTTGTCAATATCGTATGACATCATTAGAGCTACTTTATTTCGTATGTGCATGTCGCTGAAATTACTTCATGAACAACTTGGCAACACTGTGACACTTTGATACAGGTATAATGTTTACCAGAAAACTGTCATGGTTCGCTGATGTCTGTTACCATGTGCAGAGTTTCCACCCGACGATAGCATACAGAACAATAAGAGCTATGGTGCCGTCCCTTGCCAATTCATGAGGTGCCATAGCTCTCCATACTGTGGATATTTTTTATTACGTTTTCCAGTACCAGAAAATTGTCCTTTTGATGCCAACAATGTACGTCGGCCGTCGATTTAGGACTGTAGTGCTAAACCGTATTGCGGACCGTTGTGGCCGAGCGATTATAGGCGCTTCAGTCCCGAACCGCGCGACTGCTACGGTTGCAGGTTCTAATCCTGCCTCGGGCATGGATGTGTGTGATGTCAAAGTGTTCAAATGCCTCTGAGCACTATTGCACTTAACATCTGAGGTCATCAGTCCCCTAGAACGTAGAACTACTTAAACCTAAGTAACGTAAAGACGTCACACACATCCATGCCCGAGGCAGGATTCGAACCTGCGACCGTAGCAGTCGCGCGGTTCCAGACTGAAGCGCCTAGAACTGCTAGGCCACACCGGCCGGCTGTGTGATGTCCTTAGGTGAGTTAGGTTGAAGTAGTTCTAAGTTCTAGGGGACTGATGACCTCAGATGTTAAGTCCCAAAGTGCTCAGAGCCATTTGAACCCTTTTGAAGTTAACCGCCTTATGTATGTTTTCTTGGATAAGTCCAGGGAGGAACACGACATTCTATACGTGGAAACCCTTATGTCGCCACACTCGTCAGCCTGGCGCGTTTCTTTAACGTCAAAGGGCTATGCTCTCGCAGGGAGACTATGTCTGTGCAGAAACTTCTCGTGTCACGCACCGCGCTATCGAAGATGCTCTTCAACTCCTCTGTCTAGCGTGTGCACCGAGGCTCAGCACTGGATGTCAAACACAGTGTGACGTGTATGATTTGGCCTGTATTACCACAAACATGCCTCGACCATTTGAGGGTATCTGGGTATCACATGGAACTGAATTTTGTGAGATGGGATCTTTGTCATCGGGTCTACGTAGAGTGCAGTTACAGAGAACGTTACTAGATACTCATATTATTGTCCAAGATACTACGTCCACATGTAAATTACACTGAGGTGACAAAAGTCATGGGATGTCACTTAATATCGTGTCGGACCTCCTTTTTTCCTGTCGTGGTGCAGTAACTAGACATGGCATTAGCTCAACAAATCGTTTGAAGTCCCCTGCGAAAATACTGAGGCATGCTGCCTGTATAGCCGTCCGTAAGTGCGAAAGTGTTCTTGGTGCAGGATTTTATGCATGAACTGACCTCTCGGTTCCGTCACATAAATGTTCGAAGGGATTCATGTTGGACGATCTGTGTAGCCAAATCATTAGCTCCAACTGTCCAGAATGTTCTTCAAGCCAATCACGAACAACAGTGGCCCAGTGACATGGCGCATTGTCAACCATAAAAATTCCATCGTTGTTTGAGCACATGAAGTCCATGAATGGCTGCAAATCGTCTCAAAGTAGCCGAACATAGCAATTTCCAGTCGATGACCGATTCAGTTGGACCAGAGGACACAGCCCATTCTAAGTAAATACTGTCTTGCTGGCATAGTGCCTTGTTGACAACTTGGATGCATGGTTTCGTGGGATCTGCACCACATTCAAACCCTACCATCAGCTCTTATCAACTGAAATCGGGACTCATCTGTCCAAGGCAGTCGTGCAGAGTCCAACCCCATGGTCACTAGCCCAGGAGAGGCGCTGCAGGCGATGTCGTGCTGTTATCAAAGGCACTCGCGCCAGTCGTCTGCTGCCATAGACAATTATCGCCATATTTCGTCGCACATTATCCCTGCGTTTATTTTATGCAGTGTTGCTTGATTGTTAACACTGACATCTCTGTGAAAATGTAGCGGCACTCGGTCACTAAGTAGAGGCCGTCGACCATTGTTTTGTCTGTGGGAGAGGTAATGCCTGTACTTTGGTATTCTTGGCACACGCGTCACACTGTAGATCTCGGAATATTGAACTTCCTAACGATTTCCGAAACGGAATGTCCCGTCGTCTAGCTCCAACTACCAATCCGCGTCCAACGTCTGTTAATTTCCATCGTGTGGCCATCATCACGCCGGAAACCCTTTCAGGTGAATCACCTGAGTACAAACGGCAGCTTCTCCATTTTACTGCCCTTTTGTACCTTGTGTACCCCATACTTCAAGATGGTTCGAAGCACTACGGAACTTAACATCTGAGGTCATCAGTCTCCTAGACTCAGAAGTCCTTAAACTTATCTAACCTAAGGACATACACACACCCATGCCCGAGGCAGGATTCGAACCTGCGACCGTAGAAGCAGTACTGTTCCGGACTGAAACCCCTCGAACCGCTCGACCACAGCGGCCGGCTTATACTACCGTCGCTCGTATATTTGCATATCGCTATCCTATAATTTTTGTTAAGTCAGTTTAGTGAGAGTGATATGACCATTCTGACAGTTTAGTAATTTTCTATGAGCATGTTGTTGAAACAATTAATGAGCAAGATGGGGAACAAGTAGACCAGTTGTCCGTGGAGCATCCCTTGCTTTGGTATATTCCACAGCAGAATACTGAGAGCTAGTCTCGTTCCACAGCGCTCATGTGGAGGAAGTGACTTTGAATCAGTGCAGCTGTGAGTACCGTTAGTGGCACAGTCAAATGTACACCTCTTCGCTGGCTGCCAAAACTGTAGAACACCTTTCCAGATCGCCTTCGTCGAAAGGCGGCTGTCTGCAACCGTTGCCAGCAAGTTTCTAAAAATGAATCCGTTCCTCGCCTTACATTCGGAAGAACAACATACCCACTGGGTTCAGCTGGTACGCGGAATGGAAACGTGAAAAGAGAGAAGGAGTGACGGAGCAGAAGCTTGGTTTAGCAAAGGATGGAGAAGGAAAACGGCTGTGTTCAAAGGAACTATTTCGGTATTTGCCTGGAGTGACTTAGGGAAATTACGGAAAACCTAAATCTGGATGACCGGACGGGGATTTGAACCATCGTCCACCCGCCTGCGAGTCCAATGTTGGAAATGTAAGTGGCAAGGGACGAAAACGCGGAACCACCAACTTACTGACAACCAAACTGTTAAAGATCCATACTTTCATCATTTTAGGGAGGTGTGGGCACAGCTTAACCGATACTGGAATGGAGAAGTTATGTTCAGACATCGGGTGCTTATAATTAAAATGCAGCTACTCAGGTCCAGTGTAGGTTGTAATTATTCTATGGCAGAGAAACTTGGTAGATATTGTAATGCGTTACAGCAGAACCTATTAACATTGAAAAAAATTAGTTCAAATTTTGGCCACCAGCTGAAAATATGGCACTCTACTGTACCTCGTCGGCGTCTCCGGTGCTCATATTCAACAAATTGTGTAAGCGGAAGTTGATAATCTCATCAACATTATGCCTTTCTCACCTGTTTGACCATTTTTGCCCACGTCCCGTTCCTAATCCATTACATGAGGTAACATTTCCGTACGTCTTTCTTGCATTCACAGTGCTGCTTTTGCACCTGGTGGCCAAAATTGGAACTAATCTTTTCCAGTGTAAATCGGTTCGGCATTAACGCATTAGAATATCTACAAAGTTTCGCTGCCACATGATAACTAGAGCCCACACTGGACTTCTGTGAGTAGCTGCACTTTGATTATAACATCCACAAATGGGGCTCTTGCACTGCAGTACTTATGACTGTTGTGACATTCAGACAATGAGACACGTTATAAATGAGTGCCCTAACAGAAGTTTCCCTGCTCTGCATGAAGCAGTCTAGGAGGCGCTACACTGGGTTGAATCTTCCGACATTCGTCTGCTGTCTAGGCCGTTTTCAAATGATATGTGAATAAAATTATTAATTTGGTTCAAGGTATTCATGTTTCAATCTTCGAGCAGTATATTTCATCTTAGATTCTCATAATGTAGGGCACAGTAGTTTAATTCTCAGCTAACTGAGCATGCACATAACAGTGCTTCGGGTCCCTAAACAACAAGGTCTACTTGGTATAAAAACAATTAATTTATGGCTTTCTGGTATGAGCCATCATCAGAATATCAGTAACCTGCTTGATGCAAAATATTATGTCACTTGTGCATTGACGTTAGTAGAGTTACTACTTGACACGATACTTTGCATTGAATTTGTTCCTGATGTTCTGATGATGACTCATGGCCGAAACGCATCTATTATAATTTTTTTTATAACAAGTGGATTCTTGCTGTTCAGCTGCCATATTCATTGGTAAGCGCGTGATCAGTTAACTGTTTATTGGTCATAGGCATCCCGTACTTCCATGTGTTTCAGGTTAAACGAGCTCAGTTAGGTTTTTCCTTGTTTGATCTATATCGCAGAAGGCAAATACCAGAATGATTCTTCTAGTATTACTGAGATCGACAACTTTTCCAATATTAATTCTATAGGACCAGTTCTCCATTCATTATAATTTCTGTATCACTGGTACTTTGCCTTTCCTACGTATTTCTCTGCATTCAGAAATTAGGCCAACTTGTAGATCTGGTGCTTTGTTTGTTTGCTCGAAATATTGCTCGGGCTTCTCGGAAACATGTCAGAATGAGCCGTGTTCGTAAATATATACGAAGATGAACACTCATCTGTGTCAGATAATCAGATTATATGGTAATGAAGGAAAGCCCACTGATGTCCAGCTACAACGCTTAAGCAGACTGTGACGGTCTAATTACGAAACAGTACAATATAATCAGGAAGAACTGATTCATTAAACAGTCAACTGTGCATCGATTCCCAAATGAGTAACACAGCATTAATGAATGTCCTTTCATGTTTTACGTAGCTATTGTCAATGACGCATCTTCTGCAGATTGTTCAGTGACAGCAAACCACTTATTTATTAATGGACATGCTTGTGATGCATTAATTTCTCTCTCTTATTACGTTTACTTCTTACGAGGCAGATCATGTTGTGTACATATTCTAACACCAAGGTAACAATCGATAGAAAGAAATTTCAGCTGGGTGCTTCAATAAGATACAATGTAGAAAAATATGCACTCTACGATGGACACGATTTGGTGACGAGGCTTGGCGTTATCAATACGAATCTACCATAAAACGACAAAGTGCACAAGGAGTCTCTGATGGTTCACGAAGGCCGAAGAAAGTGTAAACATGGCGCTCGAGTTGAACTGTCATAATAAAGGGCTTTTCTGATGATTTCACGTGTTGTGTGAACGCTCTGTGCGTTGTACGCGTGTGGGGGGAGAATGTATAGAATAACTGAAGCCTTCAAACAAGCATCACAACTTTTTTATGTTTCACATTAATCTAAACTTCAAACTTTTTGGGCTGGCGTGGTATTCTACACTATCAAGTGAAAAAGGAAAACAGGGCAGTAAATGTTTGTTGTGTCTTTTGGTAATAGACCATCTCCGTACTCGGTAATAACAAAGTCGCTGGAAGTAAGATGGGATTATAAGAAGCCTCGTCACTCAGGTGACTGTCGCAGCTGAGAACTTGGAGTCCAGTAACTAACATGAAACTTCTTGGTAGTATGGGTAAACTAAATGTAGCTCACACAACAATTTGTTTTTAGTTGTTGAAGAAAAAGTTTGTAGAGCTGCTGTTGCACTTTTTCCCACATTCATGGAGCACAGCCTGACAAGATTTCAGAATGATTTTTTAACACTGCGGAGTAGTTCATGTTCTTGTGAAAGTTCGCATCAGATTACATTCCTGTGCGGTATGGGGGCCGCAAGCCGAACACTTGGTTTTGCTGGTAATGCTCCTACCGACATTCGTCTATGTATTATACCTGCCAGGACCCCTTTCCTTCTTTATGAACTCCACACGAGTTCTGAAAACTGAAAATCCTTTAGTTTTATCAGGGTGAAGGAGCAGTGACGTGACACTATAATTCAATTAGTTTTCGTGTCTAAGGTCGGCGAGCAAGTGGAAGTTTCTGGAAAATTTTTGTGTTGAGTCGACTAAATTAGTTTCACCCACATAGACTACTGCAGGAGGAAGACAAGCAACGTGCTCAAATCTCACGTGGTATGTGACCCACGAATGACACTGTTCAACTGATGTGTATTTTAGTTCCTGATAAATCGAAAATGTATTCTTTGCTAAGTGAAACGAATTCTCAGTTGAGGTCTCTATAGCCGTTAGAAACTAATCAGTCTCCTCTGGTAGAGCGCCAGCGGAACTTCTTATTTTTGCTCAGTGTGTAATGTGCCGTTGAGAAATGACGCCATCAGAGGCCAGACGAAAATACTCAGTCATATGAAGACGATTCTTGGCAAGAGTTGACAGATATTTTATCATACCAACATACGAACTTTGCACAACGATTTGATACGTATTTTTCTAACTTTTATGTCAGTTTTAGAATACTGGCCCATTCATAGATGCTTTATGAACTTGTATTAAATGTACACTACAAGTTTTGGATTTTAGGGCTCCAGTCCTCACATGGTTACTCAACAAGAGTAAGTGTGATGCGTGGTCGCACTGACGTTCACATCGATGTCTACTGTTTGTGGTGTTGGCTTAGTGTATAAGTAGATGCGAACATAAATGCCAACCATGCAGAGTTAATACCACCTGAATATGGGATCCTCAGCATCCCACACACTGGCCGTGTATGACAGCCACTTTCCCTTTCAAATATACCTTTGTCTGACTACATTTCGCTTAACCATACTAAACCAACAAGTTTCATGTTAGTTATTGGATTCCAAGTACTCATTTGCGACAGTCACGTGAGTGGTGAGGCTTCTTATGATCTCTTCTTACTTCCAGCGACTTTGTTATTGCCGGATACAGTGATGGCTTATTACCAAAAGACACAACAAACATTTAATGCCCTGTTTTCCTTTTCCACTTAATAGTGTAGTATACAACGCCAGCCCAAATAGTTTGGAGTTTAGACTAATTAGAGAAAAGTTATGATGCTTGTTTGAAGGCTTCAGTTAATGTAAACATTCTCCTTCCACTCGCGTACAACTCACAGTGCGTTCATACAACATGTGAAATTGTCAGAAAAGCCCTTTATTATGAGGCAATTCAACTCGAGCGACGTGTTTCCACCTTCTTCGATCTTCGCGAACCATCAGAGAGTCCTTGTGCACTTTGTCGTTTTATGGTAGATTCGTATTGATAAAGCCAAGCCTCGTCACCAAATCGTGTCCATCGTAGAGTGCATATTTTTCTACATTGTATCTTAACTATCGATTGTTACCTTGGTGTCAGAATATGTACACAACGTGATCTGCCTCATAAGAAGTAAACATAATAAGAGAGAGAAAGTAACGCATGACAAGCATGTCCTTTAATAAATAAATGGTTTGCTGTCACTGAACAATCTGCAGAAGTTTCTATGTCTTCCAAAACATATGCATTTTTACCCTTTACAGCTCGCTCTAGTACCTTGGAGACATTTCCTGATGTCTTAACATGTGTCCTGTCATCCTATCCTTTCTTCTTTTCAGTGTTTACCAAATTATCCTTTCTTCGCCGATTCTGCGGAGAAGCTCCTCATTCCTTATCTTACCATTCTACGTAATTTTCAACATTCTTGTGTAGGACTACATCTCAAGTGCTTCGATTCTCTTCTGTTCCGGCTTATCCTATGATGGCTATTGTGAAAATGCATACCAGCATGAAGACAGACTGCTACCAAATTTTCGATCTTCTCCAGTACAATGTGGAATACACTTTCGCTTCTTCTCCACCCATTACGTTTCTCTATTTTGTTTGTTTGCAGTTCGATTCAATTAGATACTTTCTCCGGGATAATATTTATCAAATTTATGTACTGTTTCTTATTTCCGTTACGCTACATTTCATTCTACACTGATGGAAAGTGCTACACCATGAAGCGGTACTCCCATATTTATCAAACTTTGTGGAGATGTTAATCACATAACGGGTAATAAATAACTGACCCTTCATTCCGCTCGAAATTGATGTGCATCATCAACATCAGTATGAGGTGTGAGCTCTTCGAGTGTGATACGCAAGTGAAGTCGTTGATTCATGAAGGCAAACACTCTCTAACGTTATCTACAGGAATTTATTGCAGCCTCAAACACATGGTCAGTGTGCCAGTTTACGACGATTGTTGGCTGGAGGCTGGTATTGGAAATTTATGCCTTCACACGATATCCCAGACATACACGGTGAGCAATTAAACAGGGGACCGGGCAGGTCAGTCAAGGACCAGTACATCCCTCAAGCGTTTGTTGTGTAAACTGCAGTTTGAGAAAGGTTATGACAAAAGCGTTTAAACTTCTTGCCACATACTGGCGAAAATTGAGTCTTCGTTCATCATTTTTCAAATTAGTCCTGCTGTCTTGCCGTATAGCTCTCTATAACATGATTCCAGGAGTTGGAGAGGTGTGGGTCCCGAGAATCGCTCCTTGCTATGATGAATTTGCGGACTCATTGGCGTCGATGTGACCGCCATTATCAGAAGCGAGACTCATCGTTAAACATCGCAGAAAGCCACTCAACGTCTCAGTTGGCTCTGGCTGTACACCATTCAAACATCTGTTCTCTGTGATATGGTGTGAACTGTAAACGATGCAACCCAACTCGAAATCTCAACCCAGCTTCCAAAATCTTTTCCCGACAGTTCATGGCGACACTTTCTGTAACGTCTGCCCGGATTCTAGCTGTTGTGTGTGTGTGTGTGTGTGTGTGTGTGTGAGAGAGAGAGAGAGAGAGAGAGAGAGAGAGAGAGAGAGAGAGAGAGAGAGAGAATTCCTAAGGGACCAAACTCCTGAGGTCATCGGTCCCTAGACTTACACACTACTTAAACTAACTTATGTTAAGAACAACATACACACCCGATGGATAACTCGAACCTCCGGTGGGAGGGGCCGCGCCGTCCGTGACATGACGCCTTAAACCGTGCGGCTATTACGCGCGTCTCTAACTGTTGTCATTCGTTAATTCGCCAGAGCTGCTCGTGACGTCCTTCAGTAAGGACCTAAGCCTAATCTTCCCTTCCATACTGTTGTCTTTAGTGTAGCCCTCATCACTTGTCTTGCATTCCACTTGAAGAGATCCTCGTTCTCTCTCTAATGACTGAGATATTTGGCTAAATATTTTTCTCGTAAGGTCGCGAAATAAAATGGCTGTGAGTGCAAAAAATACCGCGACGAGAAAGATAAAGCTCTAATGACGATAAACAGAAAAAAAATTAATCTTACTACATCTGTATCCACATGATACTGTGCATATCACACTCATGTGCCTGGCGTAGCTTACTGGAAGTTCAGAATAATTATAGGCCAGTGTGAGTTTATATGACGGTCTATCTTCGTATTTAAATGATGGGTCCACGATATCAGGCCGATGAAGCGAGTAACGGCGTGATTGTTATGTGATAGATAACCGTACTGTTTAACAGAACTCTTACGTAAAATTGTAGACAAGAAAGTGGAAACGATCGGTAAATAAATCTCAGGGTGGTTTTCCTTTGTGATAATGAATGGATAACTAAAGAACACGTAACGCGTCCAGTCGCTGTATCACCGAACGATCTGCCCTGAGTCTTTTCCTTGTGGTCACTAGAACAATAAAAATACATATAAAATGGTATTTACAAGACAGGAATCGTAAAAGGTAAATTTCCTTGACATAAGTACAGTAAACATTAAGACTAAAATCTGCTCTATTTCATCTCAGTAACAGGAAGTGCCACTTACGTGTGTACAGCTGAAACTCACGCCAGGAAAAGGCAGAAGTATGAAGAAAGTAAAATATGAGGAGAAAAAATTCTCTTGTTAAGAAGAATTCTAATATCTCCTAGCAACGTGGCTCAACAAAGTGGAATCTTTGGCTACGATACAACTAACTCATCACTTCGGTATTATAATCCACTTTGTTTTACAAAAAAGAGAATATACACTGTATCACCAAAAAAGTACGTTCACATGTACGAATTTCTTTAAATAGGCGAATGATTGATACAAGATTTCACATCCATAAAACAGGTGATGTTTTTTATGTGATCTGTCGTATGATCCTCCCACATCCCTCATTCCAGTGATTCGACGTCCCTCAAAGTCCGCAAGATGACAATACGTTGTACTTGAAAATCCTCTATGGATGCGAGCTTCTCCCGTCAATCTCCAGGAACGTTAGACACATAATTAGGTATTCTACTGTACCGAAGGTGTTGAAAATAAGCTTAGATAAGATTAAAACTTTAGTCGACCATATCCTGCAGGCATGGAAACAATAGAGTATGATTTAAGTTACGGTTGGTCAATGTCTTCATGGTTTAACACTTTACATTCCGTCAGTATATGTTTCAATCCTGTTAATAACTGATAAGATTTTTGTCTTCTTTCTCTTTTTTCTTGATATGGCACGAGTGTGGAAAGCACTACCGAATGAAATGCCCGGAAACTGGATCCCCAAAGATTGATAGAAGGAGCAGTCGATCAGTTTTTCGGAATTTTTATGACAATGTCCTCCGATTTCAGATTCAGCCACGCTACCTACGACGAGTGCTGCAGTATTGTAATCATATGTAGAAAAGAATTTTTGTTTTGTTTTCTGCCTTTTTCTGTACGAGTTTTTCTAAGGAAAAGACATTTTAGCAATAGTTCTGTAGCAATTGAGTTGAGATGAGATCAACTGAAAAGTATCCCCAAAGAAGAAGATGTAACTTGCTTGATCCGTTATATTATTGATATAAAATAATTCAGAATTTTAATTTGCTGAAATACTGAAACAAGTGAAAAACAAACATATATAATTTTATGGAACTTGCCAGGTTTCGACTTCAGATATTTTGCTTGTCCTGTAATTTACTCCTACCCGAAGTTCATACTATTTTAGTTCATTGTTACAAAGTAAGCGGTGTATTAACTACAGATTTTTGGTATCGTGTTTTCTAACTGTTGCTATTGCATGAAATTTCAGTCTTTTTACTAATTGAAACGACAATGCGAACACTGATTAGAAATTATGTTCCTACAACACAAGATATTACCATAATTTAGGTTTTTGTCGCTAGACAAAAGCAATTTTTTTACGACAACCACAAATATTTCTTTAAGTGCCCAAGAAAAAGTGAAAGCCAAAAGAATCATTGAGCCACATTGAACAGTTTTAACTAGTTGAAGATTAACCATTTTGTTCAGTTCGGTCACCTGAGATCGCAGTCCAATTGGCAACGTCGTCACAGTTACAGCGTTGGAAGCCAAGCCAACTTCAAGTGCATGAAAATATCGGAGTCGGGTAAGTCCAGATTACAGGACGGGTTTTAAAACGTCTCAGTGACGTTGCCCCAGCGATTCTGGCGAGTCTGATTCACATATGAAAAAGTGATTTCACTCCCATCGTTTTGCCTGAGATGATTCGTTCGCCATTCACTAATAGTTTCGATTACCACATTAAGTGCAATAAGTTAGTTACAACTTTTATTTACAGTTTCTACTTATTTACTAACACCGTAGGTTATTGATTACACGA
The DNA here is from genome assembly GCF_023897955.1 of Schistocerca gregaria. Taxonomy (NCBI): domain Eukaryota; kingdom Metazoa; phylum Arthropoda; class Insecta; order Orthoptera; family Acrididae; genus Schistocerca; species Schistocerca gregaria. Next base: position 784,729,751 of record NC_064920.1, read on the forward strand.
ATGAAGTTGTATGACCTCAGTCTTTATGCTGTACTATATGCAATATTCATACCTGCAAATCGTGGTGTTTTAATTGAGTGATCTACTTCCAAGTACTATTATTGCACTCTAAATGCAACTTTCGCAAACAGCATCTGTTATTGCAAGGTTGTATACCATCATTTACCACTATCAAAATGTATATGACAATTAGTTTCGTCGTATTCCTTAAATACACGGAAGAGACAAACAAACTGGTGCACCACCTAATACCATGTAGGGTCTCTGCGAGCACGCAGAAGTGCGCAACACGACGTGACATGAACTCGACTAATGTCTGAAGTAGTGCTGGAGGAAAATGACACCATGAATCCTGCAGGGCTGTCCATAAATCCGTAAGAGTACGAGGGGTTGGATATCTCTTCTGAACAGCACTATGCAAGGCATGCCGGATATGCTCAATAATGTTCTGGTCTTGGGAGTCTGGTGACCAGCTCAGGTGTTTAAACTCAGAAGACTGTTCCTGGAGTCACTCTGTAGCAATTCTGGACGTGTTAGGTGTCGCATTGTTGTGTTAGAATTGCCCAAGTCCGTCGGAATGCACAATGGATGCAGGTGACCAGACAGGATGCTTATGTATGTGTCACCTGTCAGAGTCGTATCTAGACGTATCAGGGGTCCCATGTCACTCCATCTGCACACGACCAACACCATATAGAGCCCCAATAAGCTTGAACATTTCCCTGTTTACATGCAGGGTCCATGGATTCATGAGGTTGTCTCATCCATCCGCTCGATAAAATTTGAGGCAAAACTCGCCCGACCACGCAACATTCTTCGAGTCATCAACATTCCATTGTCGGTGTTGACGGGTGCAGGCGAGCCGTAAGAATTTGTGTCGAGCCAGACTCCGAAAGCCCATATCGATGATATTTCGTTGAATGGTTCGCACGCTGACAATTGTTGATCCCACAGCATTGAAATCTGCAGCAATTTGCGGAAGGATTGCACCTCTATCACGTTGAACGATTCTCTTCAGTCGTCGTTGTTCTCTTTCTTTCAGGATCTTTTTGTGGCCGCAGCGATGTCGAAGACTTGATGTTTTACCAGATTCTTGATAGTCACTGTGCACTGGTCAAATGGTCGTATGGGAAAATCCCCACTTCATTGCTACCTCGGAGATGCTGAGTCCCATCGCTCCTGCGCCAACTGTAACACCACATTCAAGTCACTTAAATCTTGACAATCTGGCACTGTAGCAGCAGTAACCGTTCTAACAACTGCGCCAGGTACTTGTTGTCTTATATAGGCGTTGTCGACCGCAGCGTCATATTCTGCCTGTTGACATATCTCTGTATTTGAATACGCCAGCCTATATCACTTTCAATGGCGCTTCAGTGTATGTCAACTAACGTTTTCATTCCTTTTTACGTATTCAACATTGCATCGCTATATATTTGAAACATATGGGAGCGACGAACGCCTGAACGTCCACTGAAGTATGGTCAAGTAAATAGTTGCAGGTGGCTTTGGGCATATGATTCTAAAACTTTGTCAGCTGACCTGATCTTTCATTGCGATGTTTTAACAAGTGTAACGAACTGTTCCAGCTATAAATGATTAGTATACTAATACCAACGGATTGTTGCTTACTAAGAAGCAAATGGAGGTGTGTGTTTCAATAACAGAAGAAAATGGTTCAAATGGTTCTGAGCACTATGGGACTCAACTGCTGTGGTCATTAGTCCCCTAGAACTTAGAACTACTTAAACCTAACTAACCTAAGGACATCACACACATCCATGCCCGAGGCAGGATTCGAACCTGCGACCGTAGCAGTCCCACGGTTCTGGACTGCGCGGCTAGAGCCGCGAGACCACCGCGGACGGCAATAACAGAAGAAGAAGCTGTCGTGGGAACCATAATCTAGAACATAAGACTGTGTCTTACGAATGGAAATTTATAAGAAGTCTTAATGCAGTTGATAATCAGGAAGGTCTGACTTGCAGATAAACGGTGACGACGTGTACATCAGCAACAAAATCCGTCACGCTGAATATAAGCATCCGTTCAGAGTACCGGATAGCGTTGTCACAATTGGAACTAGAACAAAGCTTTCGAAAATGAATTGCGTAACATTCATTTCTTCGAGCGATCTACTATTGGAACTTGTAATTATGCTGATTATATGAAACACGACTGATTCTCGACCATTTTACGCCATATGAGCCTTCACAGCACGAGACTCAATTGGAACCGTAAAAACGGAAAAGCGATCCGCATTAGTGATCGGTTTGTTCGCAGAGTGAGAGGACTGCCTGCTACAGAACGTAACGGGAAAGTTTCGTTGGGCAGGCGAAATCTCCTCAAGCACGGGGATCAGCGGAGCCTCGCGAAGCCGCCGTTGGCCGCCGTTGAGGAGAGCCATTACAGCCGTGAATTCAGGCCTTCCGTCGCAGTAAGCGCGTCGTCAAACGAGATTGAACTGCTCCCTGGGAACCAGGCGACCCTTCGAATTGGGTCTAACCTCTAAGGAGCCGCGACTCTGCTGCCTTTCTTTTCCTCTTTCTCTTTTTTTCTCTTTCCACGTCTAGGTTGAAAAGAAATATGAATCGGTAACTTATGCGCAATCACTACAGATAAACTAATCAGTAAACATAAATACGTTATTTTATTCTTGTTGGATATTGTGAACTCCACGGCCGTTAATGATAGTTTATTGAATGACTATAGCTGGTTGCTTCGTTCACCAACAAACATAAATATATTTGGGTAAATTTTAGAAAATAGATTAAGGATAGGCAAACATAGTTTCTAGGATTTGTAGACTTAGAGAAAGCTTTTGACAATGTTGACTGGAATACTCTCTTTCAAATTCTGAAGGTGGCAGAGGAAAATACAGGGAGCGAAAGGCTATTACAATTTGTACCGAAACCAGATGGCAGTTATAAGAGTCGAGGACCATGAAAGGGAAGCAGTAGTGGTTGGGAAGGGAGTGAGACAGGGTTGTAGCCTCACCCCGATATTATTCAATCAGTATATTGAGCAAGCAGTAAAGGAAAGAAAAGAAAAACTGGGAGTAGGAATTAAAATCCATGGAGAAGAAATAAAACTTTGAAGTTCGTCGATGACATTGTAATTCTGTCAGAAACGGCAAAGGACTTGATAGAGCAGCTGAACAGAATGGACAGAGTCCTGAAAGGAGGATAGGGCCGGCCGGAGTGGCCAAGCGGTTCTAGGCGCTACAGTCTGGAACCGCGCGACCGCTACGGTCGCAGGTTCGAATCCTGCCTCGGGCATGGATGTGTGTGATGTCCTTAGGTTAGTTAGGTTTAAGTAGTTCTAAGTTCTAGGGGACTGATGACCTCAGCAGTTAAGTCCCATAGTGCTTAGAGCCATTTGAACCATTTTGAAAGGAGGATATAATATAAACACCAACGAAAGCAAAACAAGGATAATGGAATGTAGTCGAATTAAATTGGGTGATGCTGCAGGAATTAGATTAGGAAATGGGACGCTTAAAGTAGTAAATGAGTTTTGCTATATAGGGAGCAAAATAACTGATGATGGTCGAAGTAGAGAGGATATAAAATGCAGACTGTCAATGTCAAGGAAAGCGTTTCTGAAGAAGAGAAGTTTGTTAACATCGAGTATAGATTTAAGTGTTAGGAAGACGTTTCTGAAAGTATTTGTATGGAGTGTAGCCATTTATGGAAGTGAGACATGAACGATAAATAGTTTAGACAAGAAGAGAATGGAAGCTTTAGAAATGTGGTGCTACAGAAGGATGCTGAAGATTTGATGGGTAGATCACATAACTAATGAGGAGGTATTGAATAGAATTGGAGAGAAGAGAAATTTGTGGCACAACTTGACTAGAAGAAGGGATCGGTTGGTAGGGCATATTCTGAGGCATCAAGGGATCACCAGTTTAGTATCGGAGGGCAGCGTGGAGGGTAAAAATCGTAGAGGGAGACCAAGAGATGAATACACTAAATAGACTCGGAAGGATGTAGGTTGCAGTAGGTACTGTGGGATGAAGAATCTTGCACAGAAGAGAGTAGCATGGGGAGCTGCATCAAACCAGTCTCTGGACTGAAGACCACAACAACAACAAATTTTATATGCCTGTACAAGAGTTTCATCGTGTTAATTATGTTTGTTGAACATAAATCTCAGACAGTAACAGTAAAAGACTTCACAGCACAGCTATTCAGCTGGGTGGCCGTCTGTTGACTGCGACTAGAAAAAAAATCACACCCATTTTCGGTGTTGGCTGTTTCCAGTTTACAAAAAAAAAAAAAAAAAAAAAAAAAAAAAAAAAGGTTCAAATGGCTCTGAGCACTATGGGACTCAACTGCTGTGGTCATTAGTCCCCTAGAACTTAGAACTACTTAAACCTAACTAACCTAAGGACATCACACACATCCATGCCCGAGGCAGGATTCGAACCTGCGACCGTAGCAGTCGCACGGTTCCGAACTGCGCGCCTAGAACCGCGAGACCACCGCGGCCGGCTCCAGTTTACAAATGTTTATTAATAGTAAGTTCGACCGTTGCTGAAAGAATGTTCTTAAATTCGATTTTCTTTTGCAGTTGTCTCACCTCCACTCTAAAGGCTATCTTTTCTGGAAATTTCCATAAAAATGCCTTACAGTGAGCCATCAGTAAATGAGCTTGTGCTATCTGGTTAAACAGTAGTTGAATTTCTTTAAAACGCCACGTGAAACATGAGGACAAGGAAGATGATTTCCACTGACAAAAAAGATGTTTTCCATTAACTACTCTTTCTTGTCTGATAACAGCTGACTTAAGCATCCCTACGGAAAGCGATGTATCTATGACGTACTTCCCTATGCGGCATGAATATACGGTTGTAATTATGTTACATTTAAGGCAGCTCGGGAAAGGCCACGATGTTAAAACTTACAGGAAACTGAGGTTCATCGCAAGTTACCCGAATAGAAGAAATTCAAACACGAATATCCATTTCACTTTCGCCATTTGAAAATTCTCCAAACAATCAGAAGCTGTTCATGCATTTTTTGTCTATTTATAAGTTAAGAGATCTTTAGTACACACTGATCAGCCAGAACATTATGATCACCGAACTACTGTCGATATAAACCCGTCCCGGCAATAGCAGCGTCATCTGGTGAGGAATGACTGCTAGTGAGACACAAGGGCGGTGCATGTACAATCAGTAAGCGTGCTGTCCGTATGTAGAATGGGGAAGGCGCGCGATCCATCTGCAATTGATCGAGGGCAGACTGTGATGGCCTGAGAAGAGCATTTCGGAAACTGCGCGACTTGTCGAGTGTTGGAGAAGTGCTTCGATGAATGTCTTCAACACGTGGCGAAACCTAGGTGAAACCACGTCGAGACGTCATAGGGTTAGGCGGACACCCTTCATTACAGATGTCGGGCGTCGTAGGCTGGGCCGACTGGTAAACAGGATAGACGGCGAACTGTGGCAGAACTAATATGAGACTTTAATGCTGGGCAGAGTTCAAGTGTGTGTGAACACACAGTGCACCGAACGCTCCTAACGGTGGGCGTCCGCAGCCGACGACTCATGAATGCGCCAGTGTTAACGCCACGGCATGGGCAGCTACAACTCAAATGGGCACGTGACCATCGGCCCTGGACGTTAGCGTAGTGGCAGAGCGTTGCACGGTCTGATGAATCCCAATACCTTCTCCACCATAGCCATGGGAGAGCGGGAATCCGTCGTCTTTCAGGAGAACTGTTCCTTGACACCAGTATTGCGGGACGGAGACAATCTGGCGGCGGCTCCATTTTGCTTCGGGGAACATCCACGTGGACATCAATGGGTCCAGTGAAGCTCGTGCAAGGCACCGTGACGTCAAGGAGTATCGTAGACTGGTTGCGTACCACGTACACCCCTCCATTACGTTCATGTTTTCCGACGGCAGTGGCAGTTTTCAACAAATTAATGCGCCATGTCGCAAGGGCAGGAGTGTAATGGAGTGGTTCGAGGAACGCAGTGGGGAGTTCCAGCTGATGTGCTGCCCCTCCCCCGCCTCCCCTCCCAACTCGCCGGATCTCAACGTGATTGAACGTTGCGTCAGAGATCATTGCCCCCCCGTCCCTGAAATTCAAGGGAATTAAGTGACTTGTGTGAGCAGATGTAAGTGTCAACTTCCTCCATAAACCTACCAAGGCCTCATGGCTTCCATGTCACGACGCTTCAAAGTTGTTATCCGTCCATAAGGTGGACATACCGGCTATTAGGTAGCTGGTCATAATGTTCTGGCTGACCAGTGTAAGTTCCTTAGTGTACGGAATAAATAAAACTAACGTTGACGAAATCCACTCATTATCAGAATTCAGCTACGGTCCAGTCTCTTCTGACCACATTGAACAGGACTGAAGTACAGATAACTACAGCCATATCGAAAAGTTTTATAATAACTGCGAATTATGGGCCGGAAATATCGGCTAGAACCCTCTTGGATGACGAAACGGAATCTTCTGGTGTTTGCGGAGTAGTCTGGACTGTCTGTGCATGACTAATATATGTTGAAATCTCGGTCTCTGTATCCTAATTCCTTTTAAAACTGCGGTATTTACAGTTTAAATTTAATGTAGCAGGACGAGGAAAGTAGTGATAATAATTAACACAAAATGAAAGTGGTTTTCTGAATGACAGAAATGTTTTCTTTGAGGTGATCCGTTAAATCGCAGATACTTTTCAGTATCGCTTTCAATTCCTTACACAACGATTGAAAGCAGAGAAAAGCATTACAATTCAGTACGCAGTCGTCTTTGAATGAATAAGTGGCAGTATATTCACTTTCAGATTACCGCCATTTAGCTCCGGATAACCGAGGAACAAGTTTTTTATATCCTCGAATCAATTAATCTAGGCACAAAAATCAATAATGTTCCACGGAATCTGAATAACAATATAATCTGGAATTAATTAAATACACAATTCTACCTGTAGTAAGGCAGAAATTAGGGTAATCTGAAAATTCCTTCTACATTTGCTAATGGTATTTAATCCCATGATAAATCGCGACTTTGGGCTCCCCTTGCTAAAGAAAACAAAGACAGAATAGGATACAATTGAAGCTGTAGTTGCGAATAACGGCTGCATTCCTAGAATATTCGGTAAAATATAGCTACACAAAGAAAATTGGCGCCAAATTTTCAGACAAAAAGAACGAAATAACATTAGCGACAGTAGAAAGACAGACTAACGAAATATTCGTTACACTACCAAATATGGGAAATATTTTTAAAAAAGTAAGTAAAAAACTTCGTAATAATAAGTTAGCATTACCTTTGTCACATAGAATAAACAAAAAAATGAACATAACACGCAGAACAGACAAAGCTAAAAAATGCAGCCAAGCAGTAATTTATAAAATTAAGTACAAGGACTGTGACATATCCTATGTCGAACACACAGAACGAAAATTTGCTAAAAAGGACACAAAAAACAAAAGGGAAAACAGCCTCTCCACATTTAGTATGCATCTTCGAGATAATCGACTCTCTACAGTTGGCATAAGCACTAATCTTTCCATTCTTCATAGAGCGGAAAAAGGAAGCTACATGAATGCCTTATAGGAAATAGAAATCTATACAAATCTGAAAAAAACTCCGGTTAACATTTCAAACGAACAATCAGAAATAAGTAATATAGTGGTAACTTCGTCAAAATTCTGGTCAATGCTGGATAATTCACAACAAAAGAAAATCGTAAATTATACACATGATATAAATCGATTTCTGTCGAAGACATAAATTTAATAATTAACCATAACTCTGTCACATAAATCGATATCGTAACAGTCATGCACAAATGTAACAAAACAAAGGTAGGATTTAATTGAAAAATAAAATTTAAGATTTGATAACAAAAATTGTACAGGTTACTATAATATAATTTGTGTAATCTTGCGTCCATATAGCTGCTCGTGTTACTTTGGTATCCTTGTCTGACTTGAGAATTAGTCATCGATCGAAATTTGTTGTGGTAAATAAAACATAAAGAAAGCAGCTCTGGTTAATTATTATCAATACTAAGCATCTCAAACAGTTACGTCTATAGTGAACCTAACATTGATGGAAGGCGCAATACTAATGTTCACTTTTTTCCCGTTTCAGACTGTTCCAATAGATTGTCTGTTCCTATCTGTTCCGCTTTATGTTTACTAAAGAAACATGTTTCAAGGAATCATTTAGTTCAGCTAGAGGGGACGGCGACTCTGTTCCAAGTACTATGTAGAAGTGGCTAGCTTTGAGAACGCCTCACCCATGTGTAAGGTATAGCGTCGAGCTATAAGGTTCCGCGGGCTTACTTGGTCGATTACGTGCATTGCTCCCCACAGAGCTTGTATGGGATGATACACTATTGCTCCTTAGAGACCGGACCTCCCAACTTACAGGACAGAGAGGCCCAGCTCAAATGCCTAAGTCTCGCAGGACTAACTATCGAATTGTGGCCATCCAGTGATTTGGAAGATAAGTGCCTTGTACTGCAACATTACAGTTAGCGGAAATACGCACTACTGCCACAGTTTTTCATTTCATTATCTTCCTATTCTCAAGAAACATTAACTGTTACTGTTTCAAAGTCCAAGCAAAACTGTCACCGTACGAGCATATTTATGATTTTCTTCGAGCATTTCTTAGTAAACAGGCTAGGTCGATATTGACCTAAGAAATGTCTTTGGTGAACGTCATTCAACAAAACCATCAATATTTGGTAACGTTGTCTTTTAGAAATGTCACAGATCTTTGTTTTGATCAGATCTTTGTTTCAGAACAACATTGGTGGGCAGTTTATCGTCAATATACATTCGCAATGTGTACTGACGTAAGTTCTCCGTTCTTACATGGAGCGCTGAACTACATAGCAGTATGTAGGCCTACACGTTTGTCCTGAATAAAGTTGGTGATTACGAACAGAGATGGCAAAATCTTGCGTCCATATAGCTGCTCGTGTTACTTTGGTATCCTTGTCTGACATTACGTGAAAAACTCGTATAAACACACAGAAGCATCATTTTGGCGTTTCTGTGCGTAATCACGAGCTTCATACAGCGAAATAATACAAACACGCACTTATTTCTGTGCAGTGCTATGCTGTGTGTGATCAATAATCCCGCTGCTGTCTGGGAGATCACACGCGAATGATGAAAGGAGGCAACGCTGATGATGTTTCAAATGAAGAGAGCGCGTTTTTGTCAAAATACAGACTTCCTGCATTAAAAAAAAAGAAATTAAAAAATCCCCTATAGCCAAGGTATTACTCGTAGGGGAGAGTGTTGCACCATGTAACACTTTTCAGACTTTCGCATCTATTGAAGTTTAATATATTTTCTTTTTTTAAGTGATGGTATTCAGTTTTTTGTGTGCTGCTGTCTTTTTTTGAAATTACAGCAATTACTCCGGAAATGTAACGTGTTTCGAAACGTGAAAAAGCGTTCAAATGTACAACATGGTCCTGTGCCTAGGAACAAATTTGTTATCGAAATTTAAAAACGTTACAATCAAGAAAATCTTATCAGTACTGAATTTAATAGCCAATCTGTTACATTATTACTCACTTCACAACAATAATCGACAGGCGCAATGAAATTAACTAGAAGTATTAACAAACACCAGTAACAACAAGATGAAATAGAAGTTATTGAAAACTAACATAAATTTCAACATTACAGACAAATAAAACTGTTAAGAGTAAAGAAACTCAGCTTATTTCCAAATATCACATGCTACATAACAAAATATTTCCTTCCGTTTCTAGGTACAAGATGATGCACGATCGACAAAGTATGGCTAAACCATCCTCACTTTTACACTGCACAGAATTAAAGGATCAGTTTTTTGTAAACCCCATAACTGTCAACCATTGCCATACATAGCTTCCAAATTTTGTTCAAAAGTGCGTACAATTGTGCAAAAGCGTGGCGCCATGCGACGTCAACACGTCCGAAAAAAGGCCACAGCTCAGAAGTTCATGTGATGTGAATGGTGGTTTAATGATGTCAGATTGGCACCAAGCATCTCTACAATTCCAATGTAAACATTAGAGAAACCGCCGCTCAGATTCGGAACGAAAAGGCGTCAGTGGTCGGCATGAAGGGCGTCAATAAAATCACCCTTTTCACTGGGGCGTCGATTCCTACACATTTCGCAATGCAACAGGAAGTCGTTCTTGACACACTTGATACTGCTGGTACCCTCTGACGTTCCAATCGTTCTCTAAGAGCATTGTGGAGCTGCATCTGCATTAAAACTGATCTGAATCCTTTGGAGGGCAGCGTGACCGCAAGTTTTGCTTTTGTTTACGGTGTGGTACCACTAGCAACCGTTCAAAATCATTCTACGAAATTTGAACGTGATCTTTGGCTGGAAAGGGTATATATGCATTTTCATCCCTCCGTTTTGCTGCCCTCCTATGGCGTGATCACGGGAAGGTGCAAGATTAAGATGTCTGTAAATAAAACTGCAAAGGGTCCCTCTGAGGCCCTCAAGTTGAGCAACAGCCTGGATGCCAACCACGCACCATATTTGATTAGGTTACAAATGTACCTGTCTGAATCTTCGACAGACATTCTGCTTTGCGGCTGCTCTAACGCCTGAAGGCAGGCAAACGTCGTCTGAGGGGTGTCGAAAGGGTTGCCTAACAGGCGCTAGAGCGGCCAAGAGGCTTAACGTATGTAGGACTTCCAGACAAGTACATTTGTAGCGTTTTCAACCAAGGAGCGTGGGTGGTACCCATGGTGTTGCCGAACTGGGAGCTTTTGGCGTTTTGTTCAAGCATGTCTCAATGTTGCACCCTCGCATGCACACAACATAGGGGGGGGGGGGGGGGGGAAAGGAGGAAAAAATGCATAAATAACTTTTCCCGCCACGGATAACGTTCAGATGTCTTGAATGGTCCCTACTGGTTCCAGACCATACACAGAGCAAAATTCGTGGTCGCGCTGTCCTCCAAAGTTGACAGATAACGTTTAATGGGGATGTAGCTCCACAATGTCCACAAACTGGAACTGAAACGCCCGAGGTTGTCAGCAGTGTCAAAGGTTATCAAGAACTTCGTCATATTTCTTATAGTACTGAGAACCGTCGTTGTCGACCGCGAAGTGAATGGGACTCAACGCCACACAGGAAAGAGTGGTTTGATCGTCGCCCGTTACTCCAACACCTGAGGCCTTTTCGTGCAGATTCTGAGAAGCGGTGTGGCTGGAATGTTTCTCTCGGCCATTCATAAAAAAACCGCCTTCGTCGTCGGGCCTCTAAGACTAACAGCAGAGGCGTCAAACGAAGGGGTGAAATGTGGTTCAGAGGGGCTGTGACGCACTTCCCATCGTGTGATACGTCCACGGCGGCGCTGGACAAAACTTAGTGCCAATGAGATATAGTTAATCCATCCTACACGTCACATGAACTTCTGATTCTAGCCATCTTTCTGCACCTATCAACATCTTGTTCTTCGATGCATGGTCGAGTCCAAGGGTGACATCGCAGGGCGCTACACCTTTGCTCCATAAGAGAGGCAGATTGTACGCACCTTCGATCCAAATTTCAAACTTATGTGTCTCAATGGGTGTCAATTACGGGGCTTGTAAAAAAAGCAATCATTTAATTGTGTTTCTCGGTGTATGATCAGTTTTTAAAAATGTATAGAATTTTACTTGTCATAAAATTCTGTAACTGAAGAATTACCAATACCTTCAAAATAGATCAGAACGAGATTTTCACTCTGCAGCGGAGTGTGCGCTGATATGAAACTTCCTGGCAGATTAAAACTGTGTGCCGGACCGAGACTCGAACTCGGGACCTATGCCCCTTTCGGGCAAGCGCTCTACCAACTGAGTCACCCAAGCACGACCCACGCCCCGTCCTCACAGCTTTACGTCCGCCAGTACCTCGCCTCCTACCTTCCAAACTTTACAGAAGCTCTCCTACGAACCTTGCAGAACTAGCACTCCTGAAAGAAAGGATATTGCGGAGACATGGCTTAGCCACAGCCTGTCTCGGTCCGGCACACAGTTTTAATCTGCCAGGAAGTTTCATCTTCAAAATAGTTTTAATGTATTGCACACCACATAAATCTGTAGAACTGAAAACATTTACAAGTTCTGCACAGAACACAACATCACAACATCACGCCTTACTACGGAAACAAAAACAATAGCAAATGTTAGAAACTGCTTATGGGGTTCTCTAGTGCGTATTCCTTCATGTTGTTCTAAAATCGCTCACTAAATTGAAACACCGCCCTGGAACATCATGTGCTCCTAGGTACACTATCCTCAACGAAGAACATTCTCACCTATAATTCGGAATGTAACTTAACGTTAAAAAAACAAACGTGTCATGGGTTTCATGTATTCAGAAATCATCGGCCGAACCCTTTTTCAGAAACTGTCTGAGGATTCGCTCTTTGCGACGTCCATAGAACGCGCATTGTCGTAACCGGGACGTTCTAGTGAGGATACTGGACCATGCCCCTCAGAAAAATCGTTACTTTGGAAGATCATAAAAAATACGCAACTATAATTTCCAGACAGCTTGTTAAAGCTTGTTTGGTTTGTGTTTGGTGTTTTACCTCTTTAAGAAAGCCATTAGTATCAGAGTATCGGACGCAAAGAATGCTCCTGAGAAATGATTAGTGTGTTGAGTAGGACTGTAAGCTCATTATTTTTCAAGGAGGAACCCATGTCCGGTAATTCATGGTTTGGGTGCTGTTATGAGTCAAAGTTAGAGAACAGTTGAGATATAGTGATGGGTTGGTGTTCCCCATTTCGTTAAGAAATCCAACAGCTGCTACCGTGCAGGTCCAAAACCTCTCCAGAGTGTACATATGCGCGCATAGAAAAATAAGTGCTGACGTGCGTTCAGTACTACAGTCGCAGCGTGCGTTCCTGTGGTAAGGTCATCCTCGAATGTTACAGGACACCAAAGTTTTCAAGGTAACCCGTAGAATATAGACAAGAGGTGCAAGGTCCGCTGATCGCATTGGCCACGGAACGAGTTCCCCCTACGAATCCTTCGATTTCAAATTGAATTTTAGCTTCGTCATTTTACAGCCACTTTACCTGACGAAACCATAGTGGTATTTCACCTAATAGGATATGTCGACGAGGGTCAGTGCTGTACAGCCTGGTTGACATTAGATGTGGTTTCTGTGTTCACACTGAACTCTGTTGGATGCTTCCAAACAGTCACAAAAACAGTCTGTCTAAAGATGAGTGTTGCGCACCTCAGTAGCTGAGTGGTCACCATGGATGCTCCCATGCGGAAGACCCAAGGTTATTTCCTTATTGGATGGACTGTTACGGGGAGCACACAGCCTCGTGATGCTAGTTGAGGAGCTGCTTGAGTGAGAAGTAGCGGCTCTAAGGTCTGGAAATTCGGCAAAACGGCCAGGAGAATCGTGTGTGGACCACATGCCCCCCCCCCCCCCATACTGTATTCATATAATGCCGCAAGACGAAGTATGACACTGAGGCCGGTCGAAGTCCATTTTTAGGCCTTAAAGGCCTGTACAAGGAGCTCAGCCGGCGGCTGTAGCCGAGCGTTTCTAGGCGTTTCAGCCCGGAATTGCGCTGCTGCTACGGTCGCAGTTTCGAATCCTGCCTCGAGAATGGATGTCTTTGATGTCCTTAGGTTAGTTAGGTTTAAGTAGTTCTAAGTCTACTTAGAGACATTTGAACCATTTTGAACATGGAGCTCGTTTTACATGGGAGTCTTGCCTAATTTCACATTGCCGCTCTAGTGAACATAAATAGCACCAAAGTCGAGAATTATGGCTGGAGTTTGCAACGCTGTAAATGTCATCGTGAAAACTGCATTCATTGTTGTTACCCCCGCACTACCGTACCCTGGACTCGCTGTACTTGACGTGGACGTATCTTTTGTTCCCGAACAACTCTCCACACGTTGGTGCTGGTAAAAAATTTGTGGTAAATTCCTATGGGACCAAACTTCTGAGGTCATCGGTCCCTAGGCTTACACACTACTTATCTAACTTACACTAATGACAACGCACACACCCATGCCCGAGGGAGGACTCGAACCTCCGACGGGGGTAGCCGCGCGAATCCACACTCTAGTATGAGATTTGATCAGTGATTGCGCCATTTGGCGAGTTTTGGTGGAGGATTCCTCTTCGAATTGTACCGAATGAGGTAGCGCAATTGTCAGTACACTGGACTCTGGAGGACGCTGGTTCAAATTCGCTTCCGACCATTATGATTTATCTTTTCTGTGATTTCCCTAATTCGCTGGTAGATGCCGGGATGGCCCCTTTGAAACGCCATCCTTGAACCATTCCAAACCTGTGCTCCGTCTCTAATGACCTCGTTGTAGACGGCAAGTTAAACTATAATCTTCAATCTCTTTTTTCTGCGAAGTGTTCCAAAATATCCTCTTCAAAGACAACTGTTCGAACCAAGTACAGACAGCCGGCTATCTATTATTGACACCCAACAGAGGACAGAAACGCTGAATAAATGATGCAATATACCATACTTACAGTAAATTTCTCAATGACACACAATATTTCTGTACGAAGAGGAAAATTTAACAACCACGAAAAATGCACATAGTTGCGCTTAAGGTAGACAGTTTTGGAAAAACTCCAGGCGAGTTATATGGTCTTAAACTTTCCATCAAATGATGTGGAGAGTTCCTGTTGAGAAACCTTTCCGCACGTGCAGCCATGTAGCATCACTGCCATCGACAAAGAATTTACCGTATGCAAGGAGTACATTGCTCATTTAATTTCCTGTGTGCTGGTACATGCTGTAACGCTGTCAACAACTTGACTGCTTTGGTACGAAACACAACTACACAAGTATGACGACAATAAAGACTCTGGGAAGACGCAGTACAGGCTCAGGAATACTGTTAGTTACAGTTTGTTGAACACCTTACACCTATGACTAATAGGCTGCATAACTAATTAGGATGATTTTAGGATTATTTCTTTCCGGGCAGTGGTTGTTCCTAGAAAACTAAGCAGTCTGCCTGCCGGCACAGCGTAGTAACAAGGACAACATGGCAAGTGCCACAGCCTGATTTCCCAGAAACTTGGCTCGGTGGAACAAGAGGAGACAGAATACGCGAACACGTGTATCGGCTTATCCGTAGCTCGAACGTTTCTGAGAAAACGACGGCCAAAGGTTTCGACGTGATTTAGATGACTTTTAGCGGGTGATAATAGTGGCACAGTGGCCAGTGTCGCGGCCACTCGGTTTTTGCGCCCCGTGTTCAACGCCAGTTTATTTACTTTATTTTTATATATTTATATAATATACCAATATCGGTAGAAGGTTACTATATGCACGTTTCTTATCAGGTTAAGGGATACAAAGACGTTATGTTAATTGTAAGATTACAACTGGGTTCCACAATACGTGCTATACATGTATTATTTAATATACGAGTACGTGTGTATGTTATTTTAAGGATTTAATTTTTTTAATTGTCATTACCGTATATTCAATTTTTAAAGTATGAGTTCTTATACTTTATGCTCATGTTTATTCTTCACGAATATTTTGTGCATTTCCTTGGATGATACCGATCGTAGAGAAATTCGAAACAGAAATTCCGAATATCGGCAGCATCGAGCGGAGGCGAGGTTGCCACACAGACATTTCTTCGTATGAATCTCACTTGGGGAAGAAACGGCGTTAAAATTACTCAAGATTTTATGCTTTGGCAATAATTTCGTCGCATAGCATAACGGATCACTTTATCTAAATTGGCGCTTGCTACTTATTATGCATCAAGGTACACTACAGGAATTTCACCAATAATAGTTTCAAATAATTCTCATTAATTTATTGTTTTTATTTTTTAATTGATTCGCCAGATGTACATGAATAGATAAATGAGGAACAGACATAAAAATAACTATTGGGTTTCGAACCTGGGGAGCAACAGTGTGAATCCACGATGCCAGCCACTGTTCTGCCACTTCGAGTGAACTGTTTATTCGCTAAGAGCCACATAAAGTACTTCGAAACCTTTGACCGTCGTTTTCTCAGAAACGGTCGGTATCTACGAAGTAGCCGACACACGTGTTCGCTTATTTTGACCCCTCTTCCAATGAGCGTATCTCACAAGGGTGGACGCTGATTTACCATTCTTATCGCCGGCCGGTGTGGCCGTGCGGTTCTAGGCGCTTCAGTCTGGAACCGCGTGACCGCTACGGTCGCAGGTTCGAATCCTGCCTCGGGCATGGATGTGTGTGATGTCCTTAGGTTAGTTAGGTTTAAGTAGTTCTAAGTTCTACGGGACTGATGACCACAGATGTTAAGTCCCATAGTGCTCAGAGCCATTTGAACCATTTGAACCATTCTTATCAACTGCTAACAGGACCAGAATGTACCCAGTCAAATGGGCATGCAGTTTATCGGTAACATCCATTATGTCTTCAGATTTTCAGACTTAAGTACGTCATAGATATTTGTACACAATGATATCAATGTGTCGCAACTGGAGTCAATCAAATCTTTAATTATAAGGGCATTTTCTTTCGAAGTACGATAGGACGCGATATTAAAATCGGGCGAAGCTTTGTGCTGGTGTGTTGCGCACTGTCACTAGGAAGGTCGTCGATCGTATCACATTGCTCTTTCCAGTTGTGAGCACACAGTGAGCACGTAAACATACTTAGAACAACAGAGGCGCCCACCAGCTTTGAACTACGTGCTGTCATTCGATTTCTTCACGACGAGGGATTAAGCCTGATTTCTTGCAGAAGGCAGAACGTAACTGTCATGCCTGAAAGAAAAGTGTGGCAGTGGGGCAGGAACTTTGAAGCAGGACGTACCGAATTTCGTGATGCAGGCGGTCAGGAAAGGAGGCGAGTGTCAGATAACGATCTTTTTAGCGAGTAAATTAGACGACTCGAAAAATCGTGCACGAAGGGCGTTTCAGAACAAGCTTGGAGGATGCTGTCATCAGGCACTGTCTTACTTCATGATCATGGGCGCACACTGCAGCTACAACAAAGACGCTCCTGCGGCGTTTTAGATGAGAAGAGTTCGAGAACCCCCCACATAGCCCAGAATTGGCTCCCTCTGCTTTTCATCTTGGTCCTCACGTGAACTGCTGCCTATGATGACAGCATTTTGGCAAAGAAAACGACCTGCACACCAGCGTAGAGAATTGGCGGAAAGCACAAGAGACCTTCTGCGACGAAGGTATTAAAAAAATTGGCATAACGCTACGAAAGATGTCAAAGTCGAAGGGGCAACTATGTAAAGAAGAAGCCGGTAAGTGTTGTTAAATGTTGAAAATCAAACATTCTTGATTTTCATTGTGGTTTCCATTTAGTGACATATCGGACTTAAATAATAATAATAATAATAATAATTTGACCAGACATAACGTCTGAGAAAAGGTAGAAATAATAATAAAAACAGCTCTTGTAATACCTGGGTGGAACAATTTGTGGGGATACGAAATGGAATGATCATATGGACTCAGTCTGAAGTAAAATAGGTCGTAGTCTTCAGTTCATTGATAGGATGCTGGGAAAGGCAGTCAGCAAACGAGATTGCTTATGAAACACTCGTGCGACCCTTCCTACAAGACTGTTCAAATTTGAGCGTCCTATGCCAAACAGGACTAACAAGGAATACTGAAATTATTATAAGAGGGGCAACACGACTGGTGACAAGTTTGCTTGACTCATGGGAGAACGTCACGGACAGATGCTTGAAGAATAATTAATTTCGGGAAGCTGTATTAACTGAGATATATACTCGCACGGAAAATAATAATCAGAAAGCCAAAATACTGAATTCAGCCTTCAAAATCCGTATCATGGCCGAAGATCGTAATACGGTCCCGCCATTTAAAAATCGTACGAACGTCGAAATGGTAGATATTAAGATAACTGATCGCGGAATGGAAAGGCAGCTGCAATGCCTTCATAGTGGGAAAGCTTTTGAACCAAATGAAATAACTGCAAGATTCTGCAGAGATTATGTGGGAGAACTTGCTCCACTTCTAGCAGCAGTTTATCGTAGCTCGATGGAGGAACGAAGGATACCTGGCATTGGGAAAAAGCGCAGGTCACTCCCGTTTCCAACAAAGGTCGTACGAAGATGCACATAATAATAGGTCTATATCGTTGACGTCAATCTGTTGTAGAGTTATGGAACATATTTCAAGCTTAAGAATTAAGACTTTATGGAGAAAGCAAATTTTGTCTATTCAAGTCAATATGAATTCCGCAAACAGAGATCTCGCGACATTAAGTACGCTCTGTTGCCCCTTGAGATCCATAGGTGACATCGTCCCGCACAGTCGTCTAGTGAAAAGAATACGACATTTTCGACTGAATTCAAAACTTCCTTGCAGGTAGAACTCAACTCGTAGCTCTTAACGGAACGAGATCGTCTGATGTAAAAATAATTTACGGAGTATCAAATGGTTCATATGGCTCTGAGCACTATGGGACTTAACGTCTTAGGTCATCAGTCTCCTAGAACTTAGAACTACTTAAACCTAACTAACCTAAGGACATTACACACATACATGACCGAGGCAGGATTCGAACCTGCAACGGAAGCGGTCGCTCGGTTCCAGACTGAAGCGCCTACAACCGCTCGGCCACAGCGGCTGGCGTTTAGTTATCGCTTCTCATGTTTGAATGTGTTTGCGTCGTGTTGTTCGTCTTCTTGTGGTCTTCATCGATGAGGTGCTTCCAGAGGATTTGACGGTCAAAAGTCACACCACGTTACTTGACAGTTGGCTCCCGGAATTGGCAAGTTGAAGAGCAAATGTGGGGGATGTTCGGTGGATCCCTCCTAGGCAGTAGTAGAGCTTGACTTTTGACAGTATCAAAACCCAAGAGCCAGTGTGTTGCCAGAGCAGGCAGTTTGTAATCTTCGCTGGACAACTGCTGACCACCGACTCCGGCAGGTGAGTGTGGTGTCATCGGCGTAGACGTACCTGGTGACACATGGCAACGTAGGGAGGTCGAACTGGAGATCCGTGGTTGAGTGGCGTCGTAAATACTGTGGCGGCGCACAGCTCTCGAGCACATGGCGATCGCAGTGCGTTCTCATAGGAGTGCACTCTGCTGGCAGCGGACTTGGCACCTCTCGTTGCTGCTGTCAGAGACACTGAGCACAACAAGTGGGCATGTTACAAGCGCTCTTGATGTTGTTGTTCAGACAATTTACAAACATTCGGCACGATTGCGGATCGTTGTACTGCTTGCAGGCGCTCGTGCGTGTAGGGACGAACGATGCCTGCAGCGTGGCCACCTGCAGGACGCGAGTGTGTTGCAGGTTGAAGACTTGTAGGGAGCGCACACACCACGCATTCTCGAACAACGATCCTCGGGCTTCAAAATCTGACCGGTTAATAGGACTCAACGCTTTTGATTTAGGTTCTGTCCATGTGCACCGTTGCTCACCTTCTGAGTGCAATCGGTGACTTCAGCTTCAACAGCATACCTGCTGATGATTCACTATCCACCACCACACGTTCACACTCATTGGACGTTAACGTTGTCCTGACGAAGCCAATGGGGACTATCAACAGATCAATAGTGAGTGTTTCGGTGGTTTATCTGGCTATGAATGGTAAATGTGGCTTCATCACTAAAAGAGATACATGATACATCTTGTGCGTCTTGTCTCAATTCTCATGCACAGAAGTTAACACGATTCTCATAATCGTTTCCACACAGCTCCTGGTGAGATAGACGTGATAGGAATGGAACCTATGTCCCTGGAGAATGCGTAAGACACTTTCCTGGCTCATAGGACTTCCTAGTGTATTTGCGTGGGAGTTAATGTTCGGATCAACTGCAGCAGCTGCTAGCTGCAAGAACATTAATTTCCCTCTCTTCTGTCATCACTTATTTCCTTCTGTTAAGTTGTCTAGATGTTACAAAACCCCTTTCATTAACTGGATGAAGAGATTGATAAATAATTTCCGAGATGGTTGACGTCTATTGGGATATCTTGGCGCATACTCCGTCTAAAACCAAACTGCATTTTTCCTGCACTCTCCATACATCATGAGCATCTAGGCCACTGCGGCCGGCTCCGGAGTATCCAAAGAAAGTGTCACAGGACCGTTACTGTTTGCGCTAGTTATAACTAATGTAGCAGAAACCGTCGGAAGCTCTTAAACACTGTTCGCAGATGATACGGCTGTCTTTAAGAAAGTAACAACGCCAGAAGAAGTTCGCAAAATGACGTACAGAGGGTTGATGGACGGTGCAGACTCTGGCACTTGACCCTGAACATAAATAAATTTAACATATTGCACATACATATGAAAAGAAAGCCACTACTGAACAACTAGACTATTGATGACAAATTGTTGGAATCAGGATCTACCGTAAAATATATAGAAGTAATACTCAGAGTGACATTAAGTCGAATGACCGCATAAAACAAATAGCAGGAAAAGCATATGCAGACTGAGGCTCGTAGGAGGAACCTTAACGAAATGTGACTCAGCGACGAAGGAAGTGGCTTAATAAGACGCTTGTTCGCCCGATTCTTGAGTATTGTTCATGTATCTGGGTTCCTTACCAGGTAGGACTGATAGAAGAGAAAGAGAAGATCCAACGAAGAGCGACGTGTTTTGTTACGGGATCTTTTGGTCGGTGCGAGAGCGTTACGAGATGATCAACGAACTCCTGTCGCAGACGCTACAAGACAGGGATTGTGCATCACAGAAAGGTTCACTATTGAAATTTTGAGAGAATACTTTCTGGAAATAGTGTGACAACATATTACTTTCTCCCACATTCTACTAGCGAAATGACCACTATGAGAGGATTTGAGAAATTAGAGCCATCACAGAGTCTTACCGATATCCATTCTTCCCACGCGCCTTTCACGAGTAGAACAATTCATCGTTGGGAGGATCAGTTAGTGGTGCCAGAAGTACCCTTGGCCACATACCGTCAGGCAGCTTGCAGAGTATTGATGGAGATGTATTTTGGCCTTCCACGCATCGCTCCAGCTGGGAACGCGAAAAAAAGGTAAGTCTACTTACAGGGTGCTCAGAGGCAATTACGAAGTTATTCTTCCAGCGCTCCATATGCGAAGAGACCAGGAAGATATCGTAATATGTGGTACAGCATGAAGTACTTGTGCCATGGACATCATAGTGGTTTGCAGAGTGTGGATGTAGATCCTATGACTACTAGACTGTGAATTAATTGTTTCAGTGAACGGTATTTCCAAGAGTAAATGAAAGGAAACAGTTTAAGTTTTGAATAGCTGTTGTTGGCTCAGCACAAAATTCTGAGTGTGACTGTACGGATAGAGATTACTTCAAACGTTGGATGGTGCCGTAAAGTACCAAAAAGTGAAAAAAAACAGTACAACATATACAGTCTCACAGAAAAAAATGAAATATGAAAATCCCAGAACCTTAATATATAAAGTAGCAGATTGCTGCAAAAGATCTGATAGAAACACCGTCGACGTAATGGTATCATGAAATAAAATAAAAATTGCTCCCGGAATAGGTTAAAAACAAAATACATATTATAATTGCATCATTTAGACTTAGATTTTTTACAAAATACATTTATTCAACATTCAAAAAGTTGTGCCAACAGTCGTACAATCGTTGTCAGAAAGTATCTTCAAGTTCGGTGCCGCATTTTTCATTACTTTTTTGGACTTGGCGAAACGTCGTCCCTTCACGTATAACCTTGAGTAGCAGCAAGACAGGCACATTTAGTACAATATATGAGCTGTTGAGTTTCGGGTGACATCAGTTTCTATGCAAAAAGGCAACGCAAGAGACAAAAAGGTGAATCGCTTGTTTGGCAGACAGTCTTTACTATCGACAGAGAGTTTTGTTTAATGCTATTTGTGCTTTCTTGGTTGTTACGTCTTAGTGTACGTGCAAATAAAAGAACATACGGAGTTATCGTCAAATCCGCAGTTTTCTTGTCGCGAAATATCCGTAAGCTCCTTAACTGTCAAGGCTGAAACACTGGAGAAAAGAAGTAACTGCAAGAATAAATAAATTGAAAGCAGCGTTTAGTATGGCCTAGACAAGTCGTTCTGTACAAAAATACTACTCCCTGCTTGAAATTGATTTCCAGTTATACAGTTAGTTCCAATCGACTTGAAAGAGGAAGTGTGGAGTGGGGGGGGGGGGGGGGGGGGGGCGTGGGGGTGGAGGAGGAGGCGAGGAATCAATCATGCCTGTTGGAACAGGCGTTCAAGAATTAGCCTGGAGTGAGTAAAACCGACGGGAATTCTACATGTCTCCTACCGAATACACGCCCAGTGTTGATTTAATGTATTGAAAACTGTTCAAGCACTCATTTGGTATCTAAACTCTCCATGAAACGGGAATCAGTGATGATTGCAATTTCTGGAGAATAGCTGAGCATTTCTACACTTCATCAGGAGAAACGATGGGCGAGGAAAGTTTTGATAGGAAAGATAATGAGCATTATGGATAGTGTCGCGTGCAGAATGAGCTGTAGCTTTGTCGTGGGAATCTCTCGAATTCCCACCACACCACGCTTGGTCTGGACAGCATGCTGCAGCCGCGTCAGGAAATATATGTAGCATGCTTCTATAATGGTCCATTAGCGCCACAGCACGGGAGTGTAAACAACACACATCACCTTGCCTGAAGATGGCTAGGTCTTTGCCGTTTTCTGCGGTGGTGAATTCACATATTTCCACTGCTTGCCTTGCTCCTTTGTCATTGGGTCTTACACCCAGAACGCGTCCATAGTGATTAGGCTGCTACAGAAATCATCAGGATTGGCCTGTCGTTGCTGCTTTTCCACTGCCGCCCTGCTACGGTGGGCATTTTGAATATGTTTTACGAGTAGCGCAACCCAGCAGGCGGCGGCCTTTGTCATGTCCAAAATATTCAGGATGTTGAAAACTGATCCATCACTGATTTTTATTTTTTTCTAGTTTCGTCTCGATTGTTATGCCCCGGTCGTCGGACACCAGGGGCTCCACTTCTGTAGTAACAGTCATCATAATTCCACGCTGCTCCGTGGCCTTGTGCAATTACTTCAGTGTGACGCCACTTCGGCGACTGGCGTGTCCCTAACCTACCGAGGAAACAGGACTTGTAGTTTAATGTGAAATCCAAAGTAATGTTGTCACTAGCAAATGTTGACATTATTGAGAGGTGGAGGCCAGGTTAAATACAGACTGAAATGTTCCATGGTCCGACGGGTATTCGATCTCCTGTTTCTTCACAGACAGACAGTCTTCCACTTCGTCATCGAGACTTGTTTGATCGCTTGGAAGTGTCTGCGCCTTCTAACCACTGTGTCATACTATAGTGCAGTGTTGCCTTACACTACCACCAACTCAAAATGAATTTTCGCAACTTTGTTCTTCTTGAAATACACAAAACCAGTAACAGCATGATGCTCAAATTGGGTCGGGTCGTTTTGTTTTGACTCTTCTACCATCGTGCTATGGTACAGTGGCGAGAGGATGTCAATGTGTACCACGGCTGTTCCTGCAAACAAACAGAAAATTAATTACGCAACTTTATATTTTAGAGGTGATAATTAAATATTTACGACCATTCTTTGCATGTTAGGCAGTAATGTGGCATAAAACCAGCAATGGGCTTATCGTAAGAATCATTCGAGCACTCGTCATAATATTTTCTTGATAGTCGGAAGAGTATTAAAACCCAAAACTTTGTCCTGCAAGTCTGATGTACTAACTGCTCCATCACCTTGTACAATGTGTGCCTCTGATACAGAGTAGCTGCAATTCCATTTGGTTTGCAGAAAAGAATCAAATTTCATTACAGTAGGACCAGAATACTCTTGTATGGGTCACTTGTCTATTCGTATATCGATTTCAACCAAATCCGGCACAGGAACAGCGTATCAGCACTATGGGGTTTATAACCTCCCAGGAGAGGAGAAGGAAATGCTTTAGGCAGATGGAAGGTGTAAAGGGGTGGTGGGCAGGTGGAAAAGGAAGAAGGGGAGGTAGAGATGAAAAGAGAGAGAGGAGGAGGATATGGTCAGAGGGAGGGGGAGGAAGATGTAGGGGGTGGATAAGATGAAGAGACAGAGAGAGTGTGGAGGGGTGCATATACAGACTGAGGTGGGAGGATAATGTGGACAGACAAACAGAAGGAGGAAACGGTGTACAGAGAGAGGGGGAGGAAAAGGGGTGTTTAGTATACGTGTCAATCGCATAAGTGGGCGAAGCTTTGGGGAAAAGTCTAGTATACTAATACAAAAACAAAATCGGCAAAGACGCACCCAGTTGTGTATTGTATATGAACGACGCCAACATTTCATCATAAGCCCTATATTTGATTTTTAAGGTCGTGTCGATAGAAAGATCATGCAGGAATGAGTATCTAGTCCGTCTTGCGTTAGGAATTTTCCTGGGGTTTGGTATTCGCTCTTCATAAAAGGAGAGAGCCACGGGAAATTTAGACGGACATACCTAGAGTGGGTCGCGAGCCTCTGCCCTGGCCGCGGTAGGCTGTATTGCTTTGCGCGCCTTGCGGCCGGCCTTATGAAGAGTTCCAGTCGCCACTCGCCAGCCGGCAGCACGCGACCTTTGAACTTCGCGCGCGGGTAGCCGCGGGCTCTTTCTCCTTGACGGACAGCCAATTTCGGCTCGTTAATCCCGCCCTTCCGTTAATTTACAGCCGGCTGGAATCCGTACCGTTTCTCGTCTGCAGAGCTCGCGATTTCGCCGCGGCGCTTACTGTAGCAGCTCAGGCATGTGCACGTTTTGAGATTCAGGCAGCGGAAATCACAGCTCCTCTATAGCTGCATAATATTTGTGCAGTCTGTCAAAGACATAACAAAACGAAAGGTTTTCCGAGTGTTGGGTTGGGGTTGGGTTCTTTGGGGAAGGAGACCAGACAGCGAGGTCATCGGTCTCATCGGATTAGGGAAGGACGGGGAAGCAAGTCGGCCGTGCCCTTTCAAACGAACCATCCTGGCATTTGCCTGGAGCGATTTAGGGAAATCACGGAAAACGTAAATCAGGATGGCCTGACGCGGGATTGAACCGTCGTCCTCCCGAATGCGAGTCCAGTGTCTAACCATTGAGCCACCTCGCTCGGTTTTCGAGTGTTCTCACGTCACTGAGGTATAACTCCTGTCACAGATCTAACAAACTAGAGGAAGATTGGGGTTTAATATTCTGCAGAAGACAAGGTAGGTAGTGACGGAGTTAGGATTATGGATACATCGCGAAGGAAACCGGTAATACCATTTTCGAGAGAACCATCCCGGAATTTGGAATAAGAGATTTAGGAAACGGCTAAACGCCTAAATCTATTAATGGCTGGCCGGGCATTATAACTGCCGTCTTCCAAAATGCAGGTCCGATGCCCTATCAGTGCGTCAACTCGTTCGGTGCCTATTGTTCTTGTGTACAATCGTGCAGATTTCTCATCAATGAAAACAGTACCTAATTCTGTTTTCTGATTTTATTATTACGATTACAGGTTGCAAAAGCATCAATCATTCTGATAAACTCTGAAGCTACTGTTTTTTTCATTCAAGCATTTATAAACCCGTATTTATAAACCCGTCAACTGCAAAACAGAAGTTGTTCCTCCATCCTTACACGCCTTAGCAAGTAAATATCATATTATCAGGGTCTTACTTAATTTTTGTCGTGTTATTTCTTTTTCAAACTTACGTGGTGACTTTTTTCTGTGAATCATCACACCATATATTATTTTCAAACAATATATCTCTGGTGCGTTGTGTGATATGTTCTTTTCAAACTTCTTACACCTTTCCCCATTTCATTGATGCCTCAAATTTCTCCTCATAGACTGAGAAACGAATGAAAAAACATTAGACGACACACTAAGCGAGAATTGTTTGCCTATTTTTGCTACTCAATAGAAATGCCGGCCCTTTGACAAGGTCGCAGATAAATTTCGTATTTCGCTCTCCAGAAACAAATCCTCTTTTCAGTACTGTTTTTGTCTTCACCAAAATGTCTCAGCCAACTTTCCTTGTTTCAATAAAAAGGTTGCTGTGTAATTTTCGCTCTTGCCAGTCACAAATAACATACTGAACGGTACCCCATACATTACATGGACGTAACCGTTAACTGCGATTAAACCACACAGAGAAAACAAATCAGCGTAGCTTATAGTCTGCAGATTTTTCTTTGAATGAAATGTACCTTTGACAACTAATTACAACTGAGAAAGAAAAACGTGCATGTGTTCTAACAGTGCGACTTTCTCAAGTCCTTTCAAACCAAGCTTTTCATGTTAGAGCAATGAGAAAATTTTACTATCTGGCTCGGTGATGACTTGGATATCAGTACAGATTTGTTTCGTTATGTTGATACTCGTTACGCAATAACACACGTTACTTGTTGGGTTTATTCGCGGAAAAGTTTTATTTATAGTTATTTTTGAACTGGTCGTACTATGAATGCGTTTTGTTTAAAGGCATGTACTAGAATTCTGTACTGCCAAAAAAATCTTTGTTTTGGATGGTTTACCGTCATACCAACAAATGGTAACAGTAAGAAGAAAGATTATGGTATAACTTCCCTCAACGACGTGGTGAACAGGGAATAATGAGAAGGGAGATCGGCTGCACCCTTTTCAAAATAAAAACTTGTACGATTGTTGTAACGAATCTGAACCTTAATTTTTAACAGTTAATAAATAATTGGCTGAATTAAAATATGGCCGTACCTGTCTTGAAGATGATCCTCATGAAGGCTCTAGCATAACTGTAATCAAAAATGAAAACATTTAACGTGAGGGATTACCTAGGTGAAACGTGTATTTCAGATAAGTGCCTCATTTGTTGAATATAGGGCAAAAACAAACGCGAAAACTAATTTGTTTTTCAACGTGTCGTTCATTTGAAAAAGAATGCAATTGATTTAGCGCACCGATCGGTTACTGTTGACGTACATACACCCATCGCATCACGACAGAAATTAAACCACAATGAAAGCAGTTTTTCGTAGCCAGTCGCGCTGCCTCCAGAAGGGGGATGTCATCATCACCTGCTGGAAAGATTAGTCTAGTGTATTGTGAGATCGAAGAAAGAATTGTACGACAACTGCGAATACTGTGTAAAAGTCTACACCAACTAGATGAAAAGAAGACTTTACAAGAGATGGTCTGAATTGCAAAAGAAAAAAAAAAATCTTTCTATTAGTACGTCCAACTGCTCACATAGATAGCTCACGAAAACGGGATGATCTAACGTATACATTTTTGAATCATCCGCCCAGTTTAGCAGATACTGTACTCCCTAAATGTCATACGTTACAATGTTAAATAAATTTGTGTCTGACAATTTTGAGTCTAATAAAAAGTTTTGAGACCGGAAGTCTCCTTTTTAGGAATCAAGAAACATTTCACAAAAAAAGATTTTGTGAATCCCAGAACCCTCTCTTCGTCTGCGAAAATCCAGAAGGCAGTAGATAACGGTACCCACGTTTATGACGTGTTCCTTGACTTCCGGAAGGCGTTTTATGCAGTTCCACGCTGTCACCTAATGACATATCGGAGGGTATATCATACCAATTTTGAGACTGAATAAAAGAGTTACTACGAAACAGAACAAAGCATTCGTTTTTAACGTAGAGAAATCTTCAGATTTAAAAATAATTTCTGGTACACCCTATGAATGTGTTACAGGACAGACACTGTTCACAGTGAGCTGTGTGCGGCTCGCGTTCATGCCGTTTGTTCTTTGGCATTTTGTTACATCGAGTGGCGTCTTGTTTCGTCCTCACTTACTGGCGCAACGAAGTTGCTGGCTTGCCTCCTTGAGTGGCAACAGCAGCGCTTATCGATACTAGTACTGCCCTACTATCTTTGGTGTGACCGCTAGTATCTCCGGGTGGTGGTGGTCAGTCGGTTTGGACTGAGCAGCGGGGAAGTCTCCGTGGCGTGAGGCCAAGCCGCGACCACTGGCAGCGTGCACACGCTGTCGGATCGTGAGGCGCTAACTGCGAGAGCAACAAAGTTAGTTGCCCACCGAACCTGGACGTTGGCGTTGAGTGAGCAGTTAACTTGTTGTGAAACCTCAACTATTTTGACATCTCTTCGTTCATTTGCAGGTTGGTTGCTCCGTGGGCCGTTTGGGCTAGTAGCAACGTATGATATGTTGGAGTCGGCGAAATCTTGCAGCCGTCTTCCTATATTGTGATTAATTATTCAATTGACTGTTACTTGCCAGTGAAGTGCACCAGCGGTATTTTCTGCCCTTACTTTTCCAGCAGTGTGCCTTTCCTCGTCGTGTCGATGCTGTCCGGCACGGCGTGTAGTTCGAGAGCCTTGTAAGTTGTTTGGTTCACATTTTGATTAGAGTGGTTATTGTTCCCTTGGCCAATTTCTGAAGATGTAGTGCTGTTCGTATTCTTGTCCTTGGCCGATATTTTCCATCCTTGTGCCGTTGGTCGGACGGAAGGGAATTGGTTAATTCGTTGGTCGCACTTTCGGCTGTCCCTAGTTTGGATTGCCATCCGATTATTTAACTTCAACTCTTGGCTGCCTGTCTCACCTCATCTTACGTTTGAGCTACTTTCTCAGGCTGAACATTGCAACACTTCTGAGCACCACTTGTTCTGTTTGGCTTAGATTGTGATTTTCATTTTAGTTTGAAGTATTGTGCGAGGCCTTTGGCTGTGATATAATTCAAATCCTTTTAAATTTTACATAAAGGCCTTCAGCCGTGTTAAATTAAAATTTTGAAGATTGATTTTATTAAAAAAAAATTTTTCCTTAAAATTTGTTCTATCTGAAATTGTTCGTAATCCAGGCTCTTAGCCGTTAGTTGTTTCAATGTGTTATGTGTGGCCTTCAGCTGAGGATTTACATGAACCCCTTTTAATAAGTCCTTCAGCAGTGTATATTCTTTAAAGGAATATTTTGTATAAGAAGGAAGGGGTTTATTTTAAATTGTTTGTTTGACTTGTTCAGGACTTCAGTCGTTGTTTTAAATATGTTCGTGGCCTTCAGCCGTGCATACGTTAATATTTCTTTAATTAGGCTTTGTGCCATTCTGTTGTAAGTTTAAAAAGAAATTTCTTGGTTAGAAAAATTGTTTATTAATGTGTTTTAATTATAGTTGTCCTTCAGACATGTAGTGTAGGCCTTCAGCCGCTAATTGTTTTCAATTGCATGTTTTTTTTAAATTCTTACCTTCTATTTTTAATTTCTTTTGATTTCTATGCCAGGCCTTCAGCCGTTCTTGTTTTTGGTGTGGTTTTGGGCCCAGCGCAGAAAGCACCTCACGTTTTCTTTAACCAGGCCTTCAGCCGTATTGTCTAATTATGATCTTTTAAAGCAATGCGTAAGTAAGTGGTTCTTAGAAAAATAATGTTGTGTGTTTGATTGTGCAACTCACAGTAACTGTTTCCGGCCCCATTCACAATCATAGCCTTATCCTGTGCGCTCTCTGAGTACCTACCAACCAGGTTTCACACAGTATCTATAAATGGCCAAGTGGTGAAGGTCGGGAGTTCCGCGAGGCTATTAGCAAAGGTAGCTGCTATATACAGCGAGGTCTCAACGCCAGAAAATTGTAGCGAAGTGCAGGAAGACGTGCCGAAAATCGAAGCACAGTGCAGGGATTGATTGGCATTTGAGCTTCAACAGAATCAAATGTACTATATTGCGAATAAATAGGCGAAAGGTCCCATTATTGTTCGATTACGGGATTGTAGAACTATCACTAGAGAAGCTACGTTCGTTAATTATTTTGGAGTAGGCGTATGGAGTGATTTACAGTTGAACGATCGCGTAGAAGTGTTCGAAAGAAGGGCAGACACCGGAGCGTCATTGGAAGAAACAAAGAAGATCCAAAGAAGAGCGAGTTCGTTGATAAAGTGCGAATGTGTTTCGGTGATGCACCTCCATTCGCCAATGCCAGACGCTACAGGAGAGGATTAGAGCGTCACGCCGTGGCTCGCTGTTAAATCCCGAGCGCATGCGTTCTTAGAAGAGTCAACCACCACTGTTTATAACTCACGAAAAGTCCATTAACGTAATATTGGAGAGATTCGTGTTTATACAGGAGATGATCAAAGATAGTTCTTCACGCGCACGATTCGTGAGTGGTGCAGGAAAGGGAAGAAATAACAACGCAACACGATAAGGTATGTGCGAAATACCGCTTCAGATACTGTTACGACCTATTTTAATTTCCACAACTGGTTAATTTCAACGAACCTCTTGAGGCGACGATGTTAGGACTTTGCCAAGTGCTTTAGTACCCATGACAACAGTTTCACTAACACGTGGTTTGTGCCAAAACTCGTTATAGATTAACAACGAGTTCAAATGTCACTGTAGCACAAGGAGAAGACCCAAGACAAAGTGAGCCGGCTACACGTCGTACCTGTTCACAAGGAAGTGACAAGCAACACTTGGTACTAGTACTTGGCAAGCTCCTGAACACCTGTCACATGAAGATGTGTGACGAACATAAACAGTAGTGAAAACTAAAATATTTCTTAAGGTCAGTTTAGACGATGTTATACATGAACTTTAATGTATTAATAGCTGTGGTAGCGCAGAGCGTGTGTAAGAATATTTTTAGTGATACAGCAAATTTTGTCTTCCACAAACCGTAACGTGCCTTGCGGACTGTATATGTTGATGTAGGTGTATTTAGCATTTAAGGGCTACTGTCTACGGTTAGGGAAAATGACTGCAAAATGGCATCGACCAGGTTTATGACTTTAGTTACTACTCCCTTGGATACATAACTCAGCTTGTCGTTCTTAAGGCAACGAAATCGCGGATACAAAGGTAACTGCAGGACTAACCCAAGAACATGTGATACGACCGTTACTATAGTGTCTTCCATATATTACGCAATTTTAAACATGCAATAATTAAGTCAGAATGCATTGAAATACAATTCTTTCTTATTTTGATCTACATACACACCCATTTCAATACGGAAAATTATGTCAGGCATATATCCAACCCGAGTCTTTCGGCAGGCAGTTACTCGGTCTATGCAGTTCGTTATGATCCTTTCATAAACATCTCTGTTGATGTCCTTGATGACATGTTGATTTATTTCATTAAGTGGCATAACTGTTTGTGGTTTGTTCTCGTAGACATTGGACTCCTCATTACACCATAAAAAGAACTCACATGTGGGAAGGCCACAAGGTCCGTGAGGCCATTTTAAGCCGCCACGAAGTGAGATGACAGACAGACTGAGAGAATTTTTCATGGAATAGGTTAATGTTTCGCGGGATGTTTAACATGTAGCCCTATCCTGTTGAAACTACATATGGACTGTATTCACTTCATCCAGAACCGACCAGAAGTTATTTCTGACCATTCCACGATAATGCTTACTGTTAACTGTTCCTGCATTGCCGTCGAAATCTTCAAAAAAAAAGGAGCCAATCACACCACCTGCCCATAAGCCACACCACACTGTGATTTGCAATGGATGCATGTGGCGTTCTTGGACCACCCTAGGGTTTCCTTGACCACAAATATGGCAGTTTTGTCTTTTAGCCAGCCACGTCCCTGAAAATTATTTTTTTTTGCAAAATTGTTGTCCTCTTCTTGTTTCGTGAGAATCCACTCGGCGAAATTTCCGCGTTTCCAATGATCTGTGGGTTTAAGATACTGCGTCAACTGACTCTTGTATAGGTATATCTGAACATCCTTTCTCAGAATGTGTTTCAAAGAGGCCGTCGAAGTTCCCAGTTGTTGAGAACGACGTTGAAGTGACTTGTGAGGTCTCAGAACCACACTACCTTGCACCAGTGCAATGATGTGTTTCGTGGTAACGATACTGTTTCTTCCGGGCGATTTAATGGTTGCAACGGACCGGGTTTCCTCGAATTTCTTTATCAGCAGCAGAAATTTAGGAACATTATAACGTCCCAAGATACCGCGAAGTTTCCGAACAACCTCTGCATAGCACTCGCCGGTTCTATAACGGGTTATCACGGTGATAGGACGTTCCATCTTTGTAGACTGTTCCACGGCAACTGAGATCCTGAAATACACAAACAAAGATTGATCAAGCAATCGGACTGATTATCGGTATTAACAATAATAAATAAAATGCTGTAAACTTGAAAACAAATCTTTACCAATCAATTTAAAAATTGCATAATATATGAAAGACCCTGTACATATTGGAGATATGAAAATAAGGAAGCATACGACAATATTATATAATTGGAATAGTACTTCACAAATGCTGAATAGATCTCTTAATAAAACGTCATCAATTGGTGATTGAATATTAAATGTTTCGGGGTAACCCCTCATCGGATATGTGAAAAACAGAGGATACAAAGTCACGTAGTAATAGCAACAGCGATGCCACGACGCTATACAAAAATATCCACAGGTTACAAGTAAAGAATACGTACCAGATACATCGAGTTGTGCGGACGAACAGAAATGATATGATACGTACGTAACTGTCAGAGGCAGAATGATAACAGCACGACGAAACGGAATTCTACCAGTAGGCGGCGATTGTGTATCCTTAGTGGCGCTACACAGTGTCAAGTGACAAATAATTGATTAGGTGCAATTTTTTTTAAAGTAGTACATAAAGTCATATCGATAGAAAGCTCCAGCTGACAATCTAGAATATACGCGTAATTAAATTGGTGGTTTATAGCGCCAACATGGCAGAAAAAAACATCTTAAAATAATAGATATAATGAGGAATAAATGTTTCACGAGCTATACAGATCTTTACAAAGTTCTCATTCCAAGATGACAGATATAGTGACTGATGATCCAAATATTGATATTTTATATTATTTGGATCATCAGTCACAATTTTTCTTATCGCGGAACGTAGGCACTTGTAAACATCTGTACTGTTTTTGAAATACTTTTCTTCTTTTACCTATTATTTTAAGATTTTGTCTGCCATATTGGCGCTGTAAGCCACTAATACAATTATGTAAATATTTCTCATTTTCGACTAGATCTTTCTGTCTGTATGGCTTTGTGTAAATCCTTAAAAAACTACAGCGCATGAACAGCTGTTTGTCATTTGCGCTGTGTAGCTCTCCTGAAAGTAGAATTTTCTTTCGTGTGCAGCAGTCAAAAATGGCTCTGAGCACTATGGGACTTAACATCTGAGGTCATCAGTCCCGTAGAACTTAGAACTGCTTAAACCTAACTAACCTAAGGACATCACACACATCCATGCCCGAGGCAGGATTCGAACCTGCGACCGTAGCAGTCGCGCGGTTTGAGACTGAAGCGCCTAGAACTGCTTGGCCACACCGGCCGGCGTGCAGCAGTCAGTCCGCCTCTGACAGTTATGTATGTACCATGTGCCTTCAGTTCATCTGTAAGACTCGATATATTTGATACGTATTCTTTACTTGTAACCTGTGGATATTTTTGTGTAGCGGCATGGCAACGCTGTTGCTGTTACTACATGACTTTGTATCTTCTATTTAACAGATATCTGACAACTGTTTATACCGAAACACGTAATATCCATTCACCAACTGATGACGTTTTATTACGTGACCTATTCAGCATTTGAGCAGTACTGTTTCAAGTTACTATGTGTACAAGTGTTTGCTGCCACTTCCCAGCGGCGCTAGTCGTCCTTTAGTAATCGCCGGCTCTGGAACGATTAGGATTCACCGAACTAGCAGGGCCTACTAACTAGGTGTACTGCATACTACCTACCCCAGTAAATTGATAGAGTGTTCTTGAATAATAAAACCGTAAAAATGAGTGTCTTTAACCGGAGAAACGTTTTTTAGAAGTGAAGCAATAACTTTAATTTTGCTGTGCCTATGCCATTTCATATATAGCAGATGAGTGGTTTATAGGCAACACGTAATTCATATGCAGATTGAAGAGTGCTTGGGCCGTGCGTCTCTTGTGGGCATGATCAATACAAAACGACACCTGGCATGGCCAGGAAACGTCGGCGGACTTTTGTCTCCAATAAATGCTCTTCTCAATGATGTTTGATACAAAGTCTTCGAAACACACTTACGTCATCTAGGAGAAAGCGTCGGAAGCTCCGGTAGCAACGCCACGAGAACGTCTAAACAATTACAAGAAGTACAGGAATGATATTAGCATTTGCGGGACAGGAAGTGTGTTCGAGTAGCAGAGGCGAATAAGGCGAGCGCCGGTGTCAAGTGGAAGATTCGGGATCGTGTCACGGCCCGGCACAAATTTACGCTGTCACCAGTGCACAGTGGAGCCAAAGTTTAGAGACATTCACAAATGGGAATACGATTCTCGCATTTCATACGACTGTCGTAGTAAATTACAAGAAAATTGACCTTGTGGATAACATCAGAATTCACTGAGGCTTTAAGTGGATGATGCTGTAGTATAGCGAAATGTTGTAACAATGGAAAACTGTACTGAAATGCAGGAGGACCTGCATGGTGCAGGAAATGGCAATTGAATCTCATTGTAAACAAGTGTAATGTGCTGCGAATACACAGAAAGAAATATCCTTTATCATGTAGTTAATATAAAGCAGGTCAGCAACTGGAAGCAGTTAATTCCATAAATTATCTGGGAGTAGGCATTAGGAGTGATCTAAAATGGAATAACCATAGAAAATTAATCGTCGGTAAAGCAGATGCCAGACCGAGATTCATTGGAAGAATCCTAAGGAAATGCGGTCCTAAAACAAAGGAAGTAGGATACAGTACACTTGTTCGCCCACTGCTTGAATACTGCTCACCGGTATGGGATCCGTACCAGATAGGGTTGATTGAAGAGATAGAGGAGATCCAACGGAGAGTAGCGCGCTTCGTTATAGGATAATTTAGTAATCGCGAAAGCGTTACGGAGATGATAGATAAACTCCAGTGGAAGACTGCAAGAGAGACGCTCAGTAGCTCGGCACGGGCTTTTGTTGAAGTTTCGAGAACATACCTTCACCGAAGAGTCAAGTAGTATATCGCTCCCTCCTACGTATATCTCACGAAGAGACCATGAGGATAAAATCAGAGAGATTAGAGCCCACACAGAGGCAACCGACAAACTTTCTTTCCACGGACAATACGAGACTGGGATAGAAGGGAGAACCGATAGAGGTACTCAAGGTACCCTCCGCCGAGTTTGGATGTAGATGTGGATGTAGAAACGGAAACTTTTTGATCGCTTCGTACAGAAAAGATACAGAAGATCCAACGAAGAGTGGGGCAGTTCGTCACTGAATCGCTTAGTCGTGTGATAGCAGACGCTACAAGAGATGTGTTGCTCATCACGGGGAGGTTTATCAGTGAAATTATGCTCCAAGAAGAGTTGGGGAACATGCAATGATGAAAAAAAAATGCAACTCCAAGAAGGAGTTTTGCGACATAAACGGAAGTTGATAGGCGTGTTTCTAAATCTGAATTTATTCAAATTTCGCACCTGTCACACAAGAGTGGCGCTAGTAAGATGCAAATCAGTTTTGCTTTAAATACTCGCTGTCACGGTTATGAGCGTCAGTTTCCTTTGACATTGATCGTGGGGAGTTGGTGTCAGATATGAACGCTTTTAAGGCGACAATGACGCCATTATCAGCACATCAGTTACTGTGAACGAGGTCGTGTAATAGGGCTTCCAGAATCTGGTGTTCCTTCTGCGATATTGCAGAAAGACTTGTCAGGAATGTTGGTACTGTTTATGATTGCTGGCAGAGGCGGTCACCAGAATGTACTGTGGCAGGAACACTAGGCTTTGGAGGGCCGCCTGTACTACCGTGTTTTGCGTGTGGGTCTGACGCATAATACTGCATTAGCAGCAGCAATTTAGGCAGCAGGCCACCACAGTGACACAACGAACTTTTACAAATCGGTTACTTCAATGAGAACTCTGAGCCAAGCTCGGATTCCACTGTGCCAGACACCGCCACCTTGACTTTAATGGTGTTGAGCGAGAGCTCATTGCAGGCCAGGGTGGACGTCTGATATGTTTTATGATGAAAGCTGGTTCTGCTTCGATGCCAGCGATGGCCATGGGTTGGTTAGGAGGAGGCCAGTTGAGTGTCTGGCACCTGTGTAGCGTAATGCGTGCACTTTTGCATACTTGCATTCAACGTACTGGCAGTTACACCGGGTGTTAATGTATCAGCATTTTACATTTGCAATGGCTTCTGTCGAACTTACATTAACCTGCACTATTGACCATAAAAATTGCTACACCAACAAGAAATTCAGATGATAGACGGGTATTCATTGGACAAAGATATTATACTAGAACTGACATGTGATTACATTTTCACGCAGTTTGGGAGCATCGATCCTGAGAAATCAGTACCCAGAACAACCACCTCTGGCCCTAATAACCGCCTCGATACGCCTGGGCATTCACTCAAACAGAGCTTGGATGGCATGTACAGGTGCAACTGCCCATGCAGCTTCAACACGATACCACAGTTCATCAAGGGTAGTGACTGGCGTATTGTGCCGAGCCAGCTGCTCGGCCGCCGTTGACCAGACGTTTTAATTGGTGAGAGATCTGGAGAATCAGTCGAGCATTTTCTGTATCCAGAAAGGCCCGTACAGGACCTGCAACATGCGGTCATGCATCATACTGCTGAAATGTAGGGTTTCGGAGGGATCGAATGAAGGGTAGAGCCACGGGTCGTAACACATCTGAAATGTAACGTCTGCTGTTCAAAGTACCGTCAACACGAACGAGAGGTGACGGAGACGTGTAACCAATGGCACCCCATACCATCACACCCGGTGATACGCCAGTATGGAGATGACGAATACACACTTCCATCGTGCATTCACCGCGATGTCGCCAAACACGGATGCGACCATCGTGGTGCTGTAAACAGAACCTGGATTCATTCCGAAAAATGTTTTGCCATTCATGCACACAGGTTCGTCGCAGAGTACAGCATCGCAGGCCTCCTGTGTGTGATGCAGCGTCAAGGGTAACCGCAGCCGTTGAACTGATAGTCCATGCTGCTCCAAACGTCGTCGAACTGTTCGTTCAGATGGTTGATGTCTTGCAAACGTCCCCATCTGTTGACTCAGGGATCGATACGTGGGTGCACAATCCGTTACAGCCATGCGGATAAGATGCCTGCCATCTGGACTGCTAGTGATACGAGGCCGTTGGGATCCAGCACGGCGTTCCGTATTGCCTTCCTGAACCCACCGATTCCATATTCTGCTAACAGTCATTGGATCTCGATTAACGCGAGCGGCAGTGTCGCGATACGATAAACCGCATTCGCGATAGGCTACAATCCGACCTTTATCAAAGTCGGAAACGTGATGGTACGCATTTCTCCTCCTTAGACGAGGCATCAGAACAACGTTTCACAAGGCAAAGCCGGTCAAATGCTGTTTGTGTGTGAGAAATCGGTTGGAAACTTTCCTCATGCCAGCGCGTTGTAGGTGCCGCCACCGGTGCTAATCTTGTGTGAATGCTCTGAAAAGCTAATCATTTGCATATCACTGCGTCTTCTTCCTGTCGGTTAAGTTTCACGTCTGTAGCAAGTCATTTTCGTGGTGTAGTAATTTTAATGACCAGTAGTGTATAATGTTACAATGTTAATCACTTATCTTACCCAGATAAACGTGCTCCCGAAATTTCATTACTGAACATTAATAATTTTTTTGGCGTCGGATTTTATTTCTCGTCAGTATATTCTTGCCACTCACGAAAGTCTCGTGAAAGTACGTTAGTAGTTAGCGTTACAGGGCTCGTAAATGAGAGAGTCAGAGGAGGGCCGCGTGGAGCGCGCGGCTGTCACCGCGGACGGCGGCGTGGAGCTGCTGCCGCTGCTGGCTGGCTGGTGCGGCATCTGCGCGCTGCAGCCCGGCTATCGATTGGGCCGCGCCCCGGCCGGCCGGCCGGACCCGCAGATGAGCCGCGCCAAGCCGCGAGCCGATACCGCCTCCCGCCTCCCGCCCACTGCCTGCTGCCGCCTGCCGGCACGGCGCGCATTCGCGCTGCTCTCCGTGTTTCGCAACCCAGTCACATTAGTGTGAGCTCCTCTCAAAAGTCTGGGTAACCAACCACCTTCTGCAGCGCTCGACGTGCAGGAACAGAGTCTATGAGATTCTGGAAGATACCGAAAGGGTTCCTCGGTTGGGAATCCACGGAGCGAGCAGCCCGATGGAGGTTGTTCCACAGATTTCCGATTGAGTTTAAATCCGGGGTGTTTGGTGGCCAGGGAAGTATGGTCAACTCGCCCTAGTGTTCTTCGAAACATCCACGTACATTACGAGCTGTGTGACACGTTGCATATACAGAGGGGTCCAAAAAAATGTATCCACTGTTTAAAAGTCCATAACTTGAAAACTAATTGACGTAATTGTCCCATTTTTGGTGAAAGTGTAGCTTAAAGTCCGACTTAAAGATATCACTGTCGGTGTTCGAAGTGGTGCAGGCTTCGGTGCAGCAGCGCAATCCTCCAGTGCGGCCCGGCAACGTGCGAGTGCGGGCCGGTAACACACCGAAACGGCAGGTACCGCTCGGAGCCGACGCTCCTAAGCACACCTGAGCTACAGGATGACGTCAAGACCTCGTAAGATCTGTAGGGTCATGTTATATACCGACTTAATGATGACACCTTAGATGCATTACTTCAAGTAAGATCAAATGGGTCAAATGGCTCTGAGCACTATGGGACTTAACATCTGAGGTCATCAGTCCCCTAGAACCTAGAACTACTTAAACCTAACTAACCTAAGGACATCGCACACATCCATGCCCGAGGCAGAATTCGAACCTGCGACCGTAGCAGTCACGCGGTTCCGGACTGCAGCGCCTAGAACCGCGTGTTCAAGTAAGTTTCGACTGTATTGTGGTCGTGTTCTGAAGTCTGTTTGCTCTCTGACACCTACAGGGGTCACACAGGCGTCATTCAAATGTTCATTAGCCGCCAGTACGAACAATATAGTTCGATAATTGACCACCCAAAACAAAAGTTTACACGATATGATGCTAGCTTACACACTGCAACTAGACTGAGAAATCCGAAAGTGAGCGTGGGCGGTTATAAGCGTCAGCGGCACAGGCTCATGGCTTGTTGTGACGCTTATAAGCGACAGCCGCAGCGAAAGTGTTAACATCCACACACAAACGATGCCGCCAAACTGCAGCACGAACTACTGACTGCAACGTGTTCAGGTGGATATTTGAACATGAATGTATGATGGATTCTCGAAGTTCGTCCAATGTGCGTGGCTTTTGTCGATAAACGACGTCCTTTAGTGTTCCCCACAGATAAAAGTCCAGAGCAGTTAGGTTTGGCGAACGTGGTGGATACTCCACAGCACCTCTACGTGCTATCCATCTTCCTGGTACAGTTACCGGTGAGGTGTACCTTCAGAAGCTTCAGACATCCATTTTACATGCCATCCGAGTCTTGTATGGAGATGGAAGAGTTTACTTTCAACAAGACGGTGCCCCAGCCCACTACCAAAATCGTATTAGGGCGTATCTCGACGAAAATCTACCAGGATGACGGATAGGCCATAGCGGTGCTGTGGAGTATCCACCACGTTCCCCAGACCTAACTCCTCTGGACTTTTACCTGTCGGGAACTGTGGTGTGCGTTCTGTAAGACCTTCAGTACACACACCATCTAATAAAGTAACCGAGTGTCAGCAATATGTCTCGTGGTCTTATCGTGGCGTGTTTATCTTCTGCCGTTAGGTCAGACAATAGAAGTGCCACTTGCTCGCTTAGAGTAGTAGATTGACGGTAACCAACTTTAAACAGAACTTGATTAATTTTCACACACATTTATTAAAATAATAACAAGCATAGAAATTACTTAACTTGGTTCTGGATGCTATTTACAATTGACAATCTGAAGTTCCTTTGGTATGGGTACGTTAATCTTATTCACACATATATCTCCGACACTTGACAGAAGTGTCTATACATTTATCTTTATGGCCATGTACTGGAATATGGTAATCTTATTAGGCGCAGACTGAAACTTGACTATAGACTGGTACAGACAAACGTAGAACTCGTACAGACTGGTACAGACTAATGCAGACTGGTACAGACTGGTGCAGACAAATGCAGAGTGGTGCAGACTGATGCAGACAAATGCAGACTGACTAATCGGAGGTCTGTAGACTCGTTATAATACCTCGCGCTTTCATGTATCACTGCGCGAGTGTGATCCTCGAGGAGAAAAGGTTCTACGTAAGCAGCAATCTCATTGACTGCGTTACGTATTAATACGCGGATCGGCGGAAGCAGAATTTGGTCCGTCTCTATGGCAGCGCCATCTCGTAGTATGGAGACGGACGAGCGCTGCGCCTGCGCTGTTGTGCTTAGCGGGGTGCGCTCTAATGGGAAAGTTGTGTACGCGCTGACTACGCGGAACTATTTACACACCAGGAACACTAAAGATCGTCGTTTATTTACAAAAGCCACGCACATTGGATGTAATTCGAGAACCCGTCGTATATTCATCTTCAAATATCCAAATGAACACGTTGCAGTCAGTAATTCGTGCTGCAGTTCGGCGATATCGTTTGTGTGTGGATGTTAATGGTGACCATTTCGAACAACTACAGTGATATCTTTAAGTTGGACTTTAAGCTACAGTTTCATAAAAAATGAGACAACTCTGTCAATCAGTTTGCAAGTTATGTACTTTTAAACAGTGGATACATTTTTTGGACCCCTCTGTACACCTGCTGGTAGATGCCATCTTGCTGAGGAAAACCAAGATGGATGTGAGGATGGACATGGTCCCCAAGGATAGATCCATACTTGTCTTCATCCATTGTGTCTTTCAGACTGGCGAGATCACCCAGGCAATGCCACGAAAACATTCCCCAGACCATAAAAGTCCGTTCTGTGCGTAACGTGTTTGCTTTCAGACGTTTCACGCCGTACATGCCAACAGCCATCTATCCGATGCAACATAAAACGTGGCTCATCTAAAACGACCACCTGCCGCCACTCAGTGGACGTCCAGTTGCAGTATGGGCATGCAAATTCCAACCCTCATCGCCAGTGAACAGCAGTCAGCACGGGTGCATGACTCAGGCACCTGCTGCCGAAGTCCATACGCAGCAAAGTTCTCCATATGGTCCTTGATGAGACGCTGTTGGTAGCCTCTTGGTTCATCTGAGCAGTCAGATGCTTATAAGTTACACGTCTATTTGTCCGTAGACTCCTCCATAGACGTCGTTCACCATTGTAGTCTATGGCCCCTCGTGCAGCACAGTTGCCCCGGCGCTCGTTTTGGATAGCGCCATTTTGCCATCCGCAGTACAGTTTCACCACGGCGTTCCGCGAACAGTCTACAGACTTACCCGTTTAGGAAATGCTTCCATCGCCGTCCCCGACAGCCAATCATCATGTTCTTTTGGACATCAGATAAGTCGTTTCGTTTCTGCATTACGACAACGACTGCAGTGTTTTGCGAGACTTTTCTTCCCTTAGTTGCTATTCATCCCCACTCGCCCCAAGTAAGCGGACGGGTGGGCTGGCAGCGGTGCACTCAACCTGCTCTTTTTCCAGTTGACATTATTTTCTGGTTTAGAAACTAAACAAAAAAAGAGATATATTTACCATGAATTCAATATTATTTTAAAAGTGATGTTAAATGGGAGAATGTAATAAATGATGCTGTCTTTATGAATAGTTTAAAAACAGTGATAAAATGTGGACAGGTAGGGTAGTTAAAACTCTTGAAAAGCACTAGACAGTAGAGAAAACACTTAAAAAACACTGTACACGATATATGAGACACTTCAAATGTAAATGTAGGCTTTCCCGGTGTATACTGCCGATGAAATCTTCTCGGGGTTCCATCCAGCTAGCTGCATCGAAAATCCGCGACGATCTTCGCCAGAAGATGATGAGACAGACACTCATCGAAACGTCGGGGATTTTCGACGCAGCTACCCTGGTGGAAGCCCGAGAAGATTTCATCAGAAGAGACACTGTCGGTTAAAAATGGAATGCTGTACACTTTCGCTAAAACTGGAAAATAAACTGACGTGTGACGGTAGATCGTTGATGAGAAGAAAGGTGGGTATGGAGGGAGGTAGGAGAGTGTTGGTTATCACGACTGCTGAACTCGTAAGATGTGGTGCTGGGACAGGGGTGGCTGTGGGGCACAAGGAGAGGGGGGTAGCTGAAATTGCGAACTATAAATTTGAACAGAAAACTGGGGCGGTTTGCTTTATGTACCCTCCACTGCTGGTGCTGCCACCTATCGTCTGTGAGTTGTTATTGCACGTTGACATCGATCGTAGACGGTGGTCACGTTAATGTGACTGCACCGTGTAACACCTCTAACCTCTTCGATTCGCTACGGCATTAGTTGGACAAGGTTCGAATGCAGCAGGTCTTATTACTGCTGTGATCACTCACCCATATCTGAACAATTCTATGGCTGTCTTCTCTCGCATCGAAAGTATTCTCAAAGGTCGCTCAACAGATTTCCAATTAAGTTAGAATCCGAGAATTAGTCCATGCATATTGCGGATTTACTTGTATTATATTTTGGGGATCACTTGTGCATTGGTTCTCAAAGTAGGACGTCTATTTCATTTCCACACTGTCCCATAGCTAGCTGCATCACAGTTTAACCTTTTCACTATCATCGGGACGTAAGTGTCTCACTATTGGTTGTCTCAGAATCAGTGGAAATTTACTGCAAGCTATTGTCGTGCGTCATTGTCCCGCTAATAACGGGAAGCCATCTTTTGGTTTGCAGAATTCTTATAATTACATCTTACACTTGTAGACTCAGTAGATTTACGATGTCTTTCATTGTTAATCTTCTCCTGCGATCCGCTCCACATCACCGCGCATACAGATAGGCAACCTATTGAACATAGTTGCTTGGCAGGTTGCTGTCTTACCGTCCCGGACAATTCGTGTCCATAAACTGCACTCACACACTGACGATTATCGCGTCACAACGGTGCCCATAACGAGCACCTGTAACATGATTTAAAAACTTGGAGATATACTTTGTCCACTGATGCGTGTCTGTTTTCTGTATGTCTTGTTTTTCGGAAGTCGTCTTTAAAAATCGTAGAGGTACTTACGAATAACCGCCGCGCGGGGTAGCCGCGCGGTCTTAGGAGCCTTGTCACGGTCCGCGAGGCTCCCCCCCCGTCGGAGGTTCGAGTCCTCCCTCGGGCATGGGTGAGTGTGTGTGTCGTCCTTAGCATAAGTTGGTTTAAGTTAGATTAAGTAGTGTGTAAGTTTAGGGACCGATGACCTCAGCAGTTTGGTCCCACAAGATCTTACCACAAATTTACAATTTCCTACGAAAACCATCTCATGCGTTGGTGAACGAAACGGTGGGGAATATTTTTTCATATTGTTATCTCTGACTACCTCATCAATTAAAATAATAATATATTAATGACTTTCTTCTTGTAGCGAAAGGGTTAAGGAAGGCTCCTTTGCAAATCTGTTGGTAACTCTAGAATATGACATATAGTACCGAAAGAAAAAAAAAACACTTGACACATTCGTAGCAGCTCATAAGTGGGTCATAGTCCGCCCCCGGTAGCTGAGTGGTCAGCGTGACGGAATGTCAATCCTAAGGGCTCGGGTTCGATTCCCGGCTGGGTCGGAGTTTTTCTCCGCTCAGGGACTGGGTGTTGTGTTGTCCTAATCATCATTTCATCCCCATCGACGCGCAAGTCACTGAAGTGGCATGAAATCGAAAGACTTGCACCAGGCGAACGGTCTATCCGACGGGAGACCCCAGCCAAACGCCGTTGTTTAGTGGGTCATAATAAACCAAAATCCACTTCTGGTACTTCTGAAGTAGGTCGAGTAAGTACTACAACATACAAAAAAAATATTATACCAAATTATTAACTTGTGAACGATCTAAAATACTTAACTTGTAAAGTTCCAGATACACAGTAATGATAAGTGTATTTGTTACTGTCGCTGCACTCTGTAACTTATCACCTGATACAACACAGAATGATTATCGTCTCTCAGTGTAAGGTGACTATAAATTTCTGACTTAGTATACAACTCGCGTTACTGGATCTGGCTCAGAGCAATGATCGTCGTAAACAATTACTGCAGAGTGAGGCGAGCAACATTGCAGTCTGACGTAAGTATTCTTCCAGCAACGACAACCTCTTGAGGGCGTGTGTACGCCGACGAGTCCCATTCATTGCTGCGGTAGGCAGCGCCTGTCCTTACTTGTGTTTCCGTCATGAAATATCAACTTTGACATGGGATATCGTTTGTCGGACGTCACGAAATGCCAAAAATAAATTACACATCGTACAGCAGTGTCGCCAACTAGGCTTTACAATCTAGAAAAGAAATAAGAAAGTTTAGTTGCTTCTCATTTCTAACATG
Organism: Schistocerca gregaria; assembly: GCF_023897955.1. Classification (NCBI taxonomy): domain Eukaryota; kingdom Metazoa; phylum Arthropoda; class Insecta; order Orthoptera; family Acrididae; genus Schistocerca; species Schistocerca gregaria. The sequence goes on from NC_064920.1 coordinate 784,774,016, forward strand.
GAATCCTGCCTTAGGTCACTCTCTGATACTGTCGAAACTTAGCAGGGTAAAAGAAGAGTGAAAATAAAGGGGCACCTAATTTGGCATTGGTGCCAACACTCCATTTGCGAGAAGATAACGGTTAGAGTTTCTACGCCACTTCATTAGTCCTCTCGCGCAACTTGTGTCCAAATGAGTTGGTAGCACAGTGGGTAGAGCGCAGCTTCGGATTTTTGCGCTCCTCTTCAAACATAATCTTATCAGTAGTTTTTGTGACATCTTATAATGCAATGGAATTATTCATAATAGAAATAACAGTTTTAAAATCTTATCAAAACTAGACTTTATCACCTCGATTGCACAGATTATCACTTTCCAGAAAACTGTACCAACAGCATTTGTTTGTCCCTACTAAGTCAGCGGCAGATATCGTCCTCGAGTCCAATAGGACTTAAATCCACTAATAAAACGGCAACAACATCTGTACGCAACAGCCACAAAATCTGGAGGGATCATAAAAAGAAACCTACTTGTATTTTTAATTTTTGGATGAAGTTCTGCAACCTTACGTTAAAATGGAGCAGTTTTCTGCGCCATTGACTCAAGGGGTGGGAAAAATCGATCACGTCTACTGCGATGTGCAGTTAGTCGATGAAATCTGAATACAGACGTTTGCATTCAAAGTAATTTCGCCGAAGTGCATGTCTTTATTTGGCCTTGCGACGTATACTTTTGCTGATTGACGAAGAATGGCATTCGCCTATTACAGAAGTGTCCAATTTTGTTGATTAATGTTTTATCGATTCCGTTCACTTTACTGCTAAGCGTATCGATCAAAACTCACTGTTCATTCAGATTAATACTACCGCTTCTTAGAAGTAACGAATGCGTAGCTATTGACGTACGTCGCGGCATAGTTCTTGAATTCATATACAGGATATGTCAGCAGAAAATAGGCATTCGTAAAGAAATGATAGTGTGAATCATTCCAAAGGAAAAATGTGATAACAATGTGCTCCTTTTTCAACAGTTTCTTTCATGCAAGCTTGAAACTGCCAAAAATAGAAATGGCGCAGATAAAAGTGCATTAACACATCATTACGTGTTTCTTTTATTGATAATATGCTTGATAACTCCTGTAAAATGTCTTTCTTCTTCGACTGCCGTGAATCTTGCGATACGTATCAAAAGCTGGTGGCAGATATTTGTTGCTAGTGGCTGCATTACTCTTTAATGCTTGCTCAAGTATTTAAGGCACGAGAAAGCAATGCGTCTCTCGTTTGCACTTCTTTCCTGAAGAGTCTGCTCCCTAACTAGCCCTATGGGAGGAAGATATGGGGTTCATACTATTAATTATGGTGTTATAAGACCACCGTAACTGACCCAACGCTCTAGTTGAGATAATGTAGGGATATGCAGCGATTCTATCCTTGAAAAGTAATGTCCAGCCTTAGTTGCTAAAGGAACACCCCAAATACTCCAGCCACATTTTTTTGGTAAACTGCAGATTCCATTCTTTGTCGAGAAGGTTGGTTACTTGGATGTGACAAAAGATTTCGTTATGAAAAATAGCACAGCATCTTGTGATTAAGAACCTGCACTGAAAATACCTCATAGAAGAGTTTGAATTATCTCCCCCCAACATGATATTGCTGGTTCCGACGAGGGTAAGCACTGATTCCTCAGTAAATAGCATCTGTGGAATTAATTCGTGATCACCAATTACGCATTCATAGAATCCCTGCCGCTTGACATTATCTCCTTCCGCTCCTGTTCGCGTATTGTGCATCACACTCGTATCTGTCAAATACCCACTTGCGCAGGTGTCATTCTATTGGCACTCTCGGGGTTATGTTCAATTAGTCAAATTGTGTTGTCTGTTTCAATTTGATTTATTTAATCCTGTCAGCCAGAACCACCGCCGACACTGGAAAGAAACTACACTCACACAGTGTATCGAAACCTCTTAAAAATCACTCTTTTATGGACATTCTCCGTTGAAGAAACCGTAGCTGATATATCGAAAAGAGTCCATAAGATTTCAATTGCAGTGAAATACACACCGTAGAATACGAACTGTGTTAGCCTTTCTAGGTCACACAAACGAAAACTCTAGGAAGCGCCACACTATTCCTTTCCAAGAGCTTGTGGAACACCTCTGGCTGCATTCAGAGACGCTACTTGGGCTACTCTAGCATAAGACTGCTCCTCACAAGCAATCTACTCATTGTATTCGAAGTCAGAGAAACGTGCAACAAGGATTGATCGCCGACATCCTGGATGAGGAGGGCAGCTTATGTGACTTGGGGAAATTTTTATATTATTCACGTCCTTCTGCGGTGCGATTCTATCGTGAATGGCCTAATGGTACCATTAGGAAAGATCATCAATCAAACTTCGGAGTTCCAAATGGGTGTAACGTAAGAAGGGGACATAGATTACGTCGCTGTATGGAGGTCAGTCACCACGCTGCACTGGAATTGCTCGCTAACGAGATAAAATAGAAGTAAATGGGCTCGCGTCCATTATTGCACTTTATCAAGTCCTATTGTTTGTGATCATGCGAAGCAAACGAATAGCATCGGTCTTTTACTAACGACTTACTGCGGGATTGCTGCTGCTTGGGGAAGGGTAGTCTTTTCAGATTTCACATTTTATGCTCCTTACTTGGGTTGGAAATAGATGTGACCGCTGAAAAACGTCATAAAACCCAACTCTGCAACCAGTGGTGAAAGAGCACGGGGCAGTATCGATAGCACAATGGTTTTGGGAATATTTTTCTAATATTCTTGAGGATCTCTAATCCGTGTGGAAGACACTCGCTGCCAAACGGATCTTTCTTTCCTCTTAGGCGATCGCATGAATCCGTAAGTAATTGTTGCCATCCGTAGAGAAATTATGATTTTTTTATCACTACAACATTCCATTCGTCACAGTTGAAAGGATAAGAAAAGCGCGACTCTGTTTTCCTCCCCTCCCCCCCTCCCCTTCATCCCCGGTTCATCATATTCTAAGCCAGTTGAGCAACTCAGATACTCAGATATTTCTTCTTTCTTTTTGCATCTTACACTCTCCAGACATGAGGGCAGGGATGGCTGTTGTGGAATTTTGTTATGTTTCAGCTAATTCTCTGCATGTTAGGAGTGAGGTAAAGGGGTTCCCACTTGGGAATATTTCGAAGGGGGTATCCAGTTCAGGAATTTGTCTGATGGTCAAGGGTACCTTCAGAAAGCCTTGGCTGGAACCGCGGGACTGAAGCTATTTTTAACTTGTCTCTGTGATAAGATTGTCCGTTGCCCCAGGTAATAGTTAAAAAATGTGTGTGTATTTATTCGTTGTGTGAGACTCATCAGTTATGTACTATTAAACAGCTGTGAGAAGGATTGTATACTGCACGGTTTTAGACACATTTGTAGACCTTTGAACTCCTGAATGCACCACTTCCAGCTCTTCCAGATGCTCTTTGTGTTTCAAATGGCTGTGTTTCTGACTGTATCCCATTTAGGTAGCCTGCTAAACCTCTTCCAACAGTACTGAGTTCTTGAGATCCTGAACTGGATGGCTCTTCGCATACCCTACACGTTTGACTAGCTGTCTCTAAAGTGTATTTGTTTGGACAAGGTGACTATTAAGTGTGTAAGAAAATGTGTAGCACTGTCGTTGTTCCTCATGTTCCACCTTAATTTCTATGGGTTCCACAACTGATACACGATTTTCTGGTAGTAAATTTTTCTCATTTAAATTCCCGAGATTTGATGTGTTGACCTTCCTTTACGATTGCTAAATTGCAGTGCAATTTGAGACAGCTCCACGTATTTAATTACAAAAAATTGGGCAGTCGACTAGTGACTGACATGTTTTAAGACTGAACTGAATTGTAAGACTTAGGCTGTGAGCCGCGGACAATTCGATAACCTGGGTACCCATATTTTTAACGTCATCGTGCGGACAGCTAATATATTCTGGAATATCGTAGAAAACCAGACTCCCCTTCACTATATATACGTCATAATAATGAAAACAGGCAAAATAAAAATCTAAAAAATATAATGATCCAATGAAAACTGTTTTATCGATTGTTTGTGAGCAGACATTACCTTAAATAATTAAATCCGTATAGGTCCGTGCACGACAGTGCCAATATGTTCGAAAGAGTCCCGAGCAAAATGCGATTTTCCAGTGGGTCATATCTCGGGTTCTATTGACCACAGATGTAAGGGAACAAGCGCTTTGGATAGGCCTTGGTCTAGCGACTACTACTGTACCTATCGGAAGAAAGAGCATACTGTAGCTATCCTACAATATGTACTGAAACGTTACACACTTCCCCCAGCTCAGGCAAATTGAGGAATCTGTTTCTTCTTTTCTTTTTTTCCGGCATTACGTGCGGTCTAAGGTAGGCTTTAGGCGGCTTATAAAAACACCATTAGTTCTTGGACGGTTCCTGAGAAACCCCGAAAAATCATGATTTTTTTGGTACCAAATATTCATGACAAATCATCCAAATTGTTACAGTATATTCTTAAGATGATGTTTTCGGGGAAACTTTAAACTTTTTTCAGTATCAGTTTCCGTTACCTAGATCCAGAGGTTCAAATTTACGGTACTTACGTTCGCTGAATATGCACGTAATATCCGGTCCGAGACGTAAACATAGTTTTAACTGAGGTGGTATACACACGGAAAAGGTCCTAGGGTCATCACAAAGGTTATGAGGTAACCAAACTATATAATTTTAATCGCCTTTTTACACCAATGAAATGAAACGATGGTATAGCATTGTTGGCCGGGAGGCCTCATAAAACTTTATGACGTGCTGCCTCTGTACAGTGGCACGTTCACGCCTACACAAATATGCACCACACAGTCACCTTTCTCGAATGAAGTGGTCCAGCTGATGTGCGTGTTGATTCAACGCTGTCCATTGGCCATATTCCGCAGTTCTGCGTATTGACACGTCCTTAGGGATGGAAATGGGCTTTATCTGTCCACCGATGTTCCATGGCCATTCACTGTCCACTTCCATGCGAGCAAGAAATTCCAGAGCGGACGTTTGTCGTGCTGGCAAAACAGCAGGAAGCATTTCCTGAAGGTGGGTAATTCTGAATGCAGGGCAATGCGGGATGTTTCGTAGCCTTTTGCACCGCGCATGTCCAACATTCGGGCAAATCCCCATGCACTGCGTGTCCGAACATCGCCGCTCGGCGTCCCCTGCAGTGTTGTGGCCACGTCTTCGTCAGATCAGTCGCCTTCCTCCCTCTGCCCCACTGTGTTTCAGAGAACCTGCCTTTTCAAATTTGTAATCATTCTCTCTAGACCCTTAGCATGCGTACGTCGAAACAATGCCTTTTTCAGCTCCCTTAAGTGTCCGGAACTTCTGCAGGGCTACTGGCGGACAGTCACTGTTCTTGTAAAAGAGCTTTACCAGCAGCGAGCGACCCTTCATGGAGGCAGTCACGTTGAGCGTCTCGGACGCAAACAGAGGAACAGCCGTGTGCCGCGCGTCTGTTGGTGTCATATACTGACGCTTACAGCGCCATCTATAGGTCAAAGTTTCGTTAATTTTTTTTCTGTTCCATGAAGTTTGCTCTTGTGTCAATAACAAGCTGTTCAAATCTGACATCATTCTGATCATCAGTTTTCTTTCTGCAGCGTTTTGAAACTGGAACTTTATTCCTGGAACCCTGCACTTGTATAACAACGGGAGAAAAAGGAAAGAATGGGAGACAGACATATAGTGGCAGTGAGAAAGAAAAGCTGACTATGAATGATTACCTGCAAAGAGAGACTGGGTAAAAGGATTAAAAACGTGCTGTGGTAAAAGAGCGCAAATGTGTAATGCCAAAATTTTTGGTGAGGAAGGTGGGTTGAGGCAATTAGTACTCCACTTTTCTGTCAGTCTTTTAAACAGGAGCATATTCGCCTTTTGTGTGCTGCGAAATGTGCATTTTCGGCTAGTTTATATGATGGGGCGAAATGATGGAGGAGGAAAGAAATTGATTTTGTCGTTTTCAGTATCTTTTAAACTGTTTAATATTCGCACGAGACGATTGAATGCTGCTATATTTTAGTTTTTATTTAACCGTTGACAGTTATGAACTATAGTATAAACTAGGCATTTACTACAGATCATACACTCCTGGAAACGGAAAAAAGAACACATTGACACCGGTGTGTCAGACCCACCATACTTGCTCCAGACACTGCGAGAGCGCTGTACAAGCAATGATCACACGCACGGCACAGCGGACACACCAGGAACCGCGGTGTTGGCCGTCGAATGGCGCTAGCTGCGCAGCATTTGTGCACCGCCGCCGTCAGTGTCAGCCAGTTTGCCGTGGCATACGGAGCTCCATCGCAGTCTTTAACACTGGTAGCATGCCGCGACAGCGTGGACGTGAACCGTATGTGCAGTTGACGGACTTTGAGCGAGGGCGTATAGTGGGCATGCGGGAGGCCGGGTGGACGTACCGCCGAATTGCTCAACACGTGGGGCGTGAGGTCTCCACAGTACATCGATGTTGTCGCCAGTGGTCGGCGGAAGGTGCACGTGCCCGTCGACCTGGGACCGGACCGCAGCGACGCATGGATGCACGCCAAGACCGTAGGATCCTACGCAGTGCCGTAGGGGACCGCACCGCCACTTCCCAGCAAATTAGGGACACTGTTGCTCCTGGGGTATCGGCGAGGACCATTCGCAACCGTCTCCATGAAGTTGGGCTACGGTCCCGCACACCGTTAGGCCGTCTTCCGCTCACGCCCCAAGACCGTGCAGCCCGCCTCCAGTGGTGTCGCGTCAGGCGTGAATGGAGGGACGAATGGAGACGTGTCGTCTTCAGCGATGAGAGTCGCTTCTGTCTTGGTGCCAATGATGGTCGTATGCGTGTTTGGCGCCGTGCAGGTGAGCGCCACAATCAGGACTGCATACGACCGAGGCACACAGGGCGAACACCCGGCATCATGGTGTGGGGAGCGATCTCCCATACTGGCCGTACACCTCTGGTGATCGTCGAGGGGACACTGAATAGTGCACGGTACATCCAAACCGTCAACGAACCCATCGTTCTACCATTCCTAGACCGGCAAGAGAACTTGCTGTTCCAACAGGACAATGCACGTCCGCATGTATCCCGTGCCACCCAACGTGCTCTAGAAGGTGTAAGTCAACTACCCTGGCCAGCAAGATCTCCGGATCTGTCCCCCATTGAGCATGTTTGGGACTGGATGAAGCGTCGTCTCACGCGGTCTGCACGTCCAGCACGAACGCTGGTCCAACTGAGGCGCCAGGTGGAAATGGCATGGCAAGCCGTTCCACAGGACTACATCCAGCATCTCTACGATCGTCTCCATGGGAGAATAGCAGCCTGCATTGCTGCGAAAGGTGGATATACACTGTACTAGTGCCGACATTGTGCATGCTCAGTTGCCTGTGTCTATGTGCCTGTGGTTCTGTCAGTGTGATCATGTGATGTATCTGACCCCAGGAAAGTGTCAATAAAGTTTCCCCTTCCTGGGACAATGAATTCACGGTGTTCTTATTTCAATTTCCAGGAGTGTATATATCCAAACTGCATGTATATTGGATTCATTATTATACATAATATAATTACTTACTACTAACTGTTATTGGTAGTTTCACTAATCAATAAAACTATTCTCTCGACATTACCACATACAGCATGATTTCTTCCTCCATACGCAGCTTTGATCAACAGTATTAGTAATTGCACTACGACCTGTCTTTTCCTTTAATGATCAACTCTTTCTTCTTAAGAGATCCAGTCTGAATTGTTCCAGCTTTTTGGAGTACATGCTATATGACGCCATATCTACCATCTCCAGTCTCTGACGTTTACCACTACGTCTTGGCAACGTGTTGAGTTTAACACAGTGTGCTCACGAACGTGCACATTGATCCGTGTACTGCCAGTGTTTTCCCAACATTTACTTTTGAATATCTATGATCATCTGTCACGAATTAACTGCGTTCCCGGGAAGCATTCATTCAAGAGATCCATTCGAGAACGCCTTACCGATCGATTATTCTCTGTTTGTTCCAAATATATGCGAGACTGCCCTACGATGCTGTAGGACTAATATCTAGAGAAGACGGATACAGTGGAGAGCTTAACACCAGTGGAAAGGTCTTATTTTTAGGGTTATTCGATGTTCTCAGAACGCTCACGTGTTTGTTGTCATCGTACAGTATGGTAGCAATCCCATCTTTGCACTGAAACAGAAATTTCCCATATCTTCAGGTTGCATTTCTCTTTCATCATCCGGGGTAGCCCCCTTCCATTGCTGGAAACTTCTGTTGAATCTACAGACGTCGTTTAAATTATTTGTAGCGTAGCTCTACCATCGCGTTTCATATCATATCTCTATTCTCAAAGAGGATCCTTTCAGTGGCGTCTTTAATATCAGAAACTACCATAACATGCAAGAAGTCTTATCTAGTAAGAAGGGAACTTGGCGAACAACTTTTATTTCGTTATTCGATAGTAAATTTTTAATCAGATGCGACGAATGAGCTAGAGTTTTGTCTACACGCAACAGTCAGTTTTTTGCTGCGAGAAGCATTTTTTTTTATTTTTGCTCCAGTCTGTGCGTGTTCCTGATGCACAATTTCACTATTATCAGAAAAGACATTCAACATCATTTTGATTTTCTTTCGATTCTACCACGTTTTCATGAGCCTTGAGGACGAGGATGCTTCCATTGCAAACGACTGTGCATTTGTTTCTGAGTCAGTTTTGTTGATCTATGAATCATTTTTAGTTATAACTGTGTTGGCAAACTGAAGGTCATAGTCAGTAGCGCCCAGTAAGTTCTGTAATTTCTCAAGACGATCAGTTTTTGTCCTGGCGAAAGTAGCTTCTACACGAATTTCGATTTTTTTTGGTGAATAGATAGGGAGAGAGATATTTACGTCCAATGAACTTTGCTTGTTGAGTGTACATAAGTGCCCCCCCCCCCCATCTGTTCACAAAAAACTGCATTACTATTCCCTCACTATTTTTGCAAAGTATATAAATACATCGCAACATAATTAAATAGAATAACAGATATATAATTAACTACAGAGAAAAAGAAGAAAAAAAAAGGTGTAGGTCAAAGACAAAGTAGTGTCAGTGTTGCCAACACTACAAAAGACAATACATACTTAGAAGTATACAGATAAACAGTAAACAGTGATGTACTAAAATGAGCTGTGTAAAATGTAAAAAATGTATAGTTCTGTAAAGTATCGAAAACTTAGGCATTAAGTATGAGAGTCTAATGAAGAAAGAAACCGAAGTTGTTTAGCAGACGGGATTTCATGATGTAGGCGGAAAACCAAGCATAAGTTACCGTAAGTGAAACCAACAAATTGTTAGCGAACTGTTTTTCGACCTTACAAACAAATCAAATTGTAAAACAGACCACTTATGCTTTACTTCAATAAAGCGAAACACAACTGATGAGAAAAACACGCATTTTCTTGTAGTTGTAACGACGGAACAAAAATATCCTCAGGAATTTTCCCTTTCGCTTGATGCGATCCCCAGAGTAGTTCTCCTGGTGTATGCAACTAATTATTGCTGATATTCTTCTCCAACTGAGTTGGCGTTCAGCCTCCAACGAACGCGCTCTTAACGAGACGATGAACTGTACTCTTCTTACTTCTTCGTGCTGGCGTAAAAGCTTCGGAAAATCAATCGAAAAAGGATGCTGTGCGTTAATTCCCATGTTATCGGATACGGCGTCTACGGTGCTGCATATCTTACCACATAGTTTCACCAGCTATTGCTTGCGCTTCGGTCTCCACGTCCCGAACTTGGAGTTCGTCGCGGCGCGGTAGTGGACGAGCGCGAGGCACGGAACGGGCCGACTCAAGAGGCCGTAATGCCCGCCGCCACACCTTGGCGCAGCTTACGGCCTGTCCGGCCGCAATTTACTGGCGGCTCAGGACACTTCCCACTGCCACCATTGCTCACCTCTACACCCGGCCAGTAAGTACTGCGCCAGAGAGCGCCCCCCTGAGCCTGAAAGACGGCGCTTCTCCCCCTCTATAACCGTAAGTCGCGCCACACAGTACAGATAAGACACATTTACTATCATCATTTGAAGTGGAGTCCAGAACACTCGCATTACTTTGCAGCACAGCTAAAGATAAAACAATAAAAACAAAATGAGATTTTCACTCTGCAGCGGAGTGTGCGCTGATATGAAACTTCCTGGCAGATTAAAACTGTGTGCCCGACCGAGACTCGAACTCGGGACCTTTGCCTTTCGCGGGCAAGTGCTCTACCAACTGAGCTACCCAAGCACGACTCACGGCCGGTACTCACAGCTTTACTTCGACCAGTATCCGTCTCCTACCTTCCAAACTTTACAGAAGCTCTTCTGCGAACCTTGCAGAACTAGCACTCCTGAAAGAAAGGATACTGCGGAGACATGGCTTAGCCACAGCCTGGGGGATGTTTCCAGAATGAGAGCACTTACCCGCGAAAGGCAAAGGTCCCGAGTTCGAGTCTCGGTCGGGCACACAGTTTTAATCTGCCAGGAAGTTTAATAAAAACAAAGATAGTTTCCAAATGGGTAAACATCATCTGAAACGTAAGTAGAACCGAGTGAGGTGTAGCGCCGTATACTGATCCTGTTTTGGAGGCGGTTAAGTGGGAGATGTTTCTCAGAGCTGGATAGTGACAGAAGTGACGCGAGATTGGTAGCGCATGTAGTTTACGTATCAGCCAATAGAGGACAGTATTGGATAGGGAACTGTGATTTAGTTTCGATTGTGCCCACTAGGGTGCACTAAAGGAATAGAATGTTTTTCATAAACTGTTCTAGTATTTTCATAAAGTGTTATTATGTCTTTTTGTGTATGTAAAATGTTATAATTGTATTTTAGCAGTACGAATGATGCGTGAGTGTGGTTTAAGGTTAATATGAAGATAACTGTTTAACGAGTTATGTAGTGGGATTTAGTGTGTGAACATTTCGAAGTATGGATGTGGACAAAGGGGATTTTTATAGAATAGATTTGTAAAGTATCTAATGGTGAAGGAAAAGTTAATTCAAGTATAAATAACAATAGTAAATAACTTTTTAAACAAAACTTCAGTATATTAGATAATAACGTCGGCAAAAAGTGCAGTCGTTAGGTTTACTTGCGATTGGTTATTGATGAAAAACGCGGACTGAGAACGTTGTTTTGTTATTGCCTGTTGAATAAACTGACCAACGGTAAAGCAATACTCTTCGCTCGCCTTTCTTTGCTGGTAGGGAAGACAGTATCCTAGAGAGGAGTCGGAGCCTAGCCATGAAACAGTTCGGACGTGTGTAGTAGTAGTTCCGATGGAAATGATAAGTTGCCGGATCTAGCAGGGTTTCATACATCAAAAGTGTTGTAAAGTGACGGCATAATTATTCCGATGAGTGTGTAGAAATTTCGGAATTTTTAAGTGAATTTTGTAACGGGAAAATGCATAAATTACGCGTGGCGTATTGAGCAGGTCGGTGAGTAAAAACTGTGACTGCATTAGGTACCGACAGACTTAATATTTGGCGAGCATTCTCAATAAAAAACAATCCGTATTTTTGTAGCTGTTACGTTTTCTGGAAATGCAACACCATAAAATTTGCTAACGTGAGTGAAAGGGATTGTGAGTGACTGTGTTAAGACTAGCACGGGCTTGGCAGTTATACTTGTTCACCTAAGTTTCAGAATATATTAATTAAGGGCAAAATTTCCAACCTTTCATTTCGTGTGAAAACTTTCTCCCGAAACGTAGATTAGTGACTTTAATTGCAGCCTGGTTCACGTCGAAGTACAGTAGGTTTCGCTCGGCTTCCCTACTGATGATCTGCTGAGATAATATTCACAGGTAGGTGCGGGTAAAAGGGTCGGAAGGAACCGCGCCTCCGCACAAGTGAGTCTCAAGGAAAGCAATATGACGTTTAGCGATCACGACATGTTTGTGTTCAACTGAACGAGGGTATATATGAAGTAAAAGTGGGATAATTTTTCTGTATGGTTAATACTCGCATCTCTTTACATATCGATGAACTGAGCGAAGAGCTTTGTTTCTTTTCTCTTAATGGAAAACTTACTCGCATAACAATTTACAAAAGCTTTCCGTAATCTGAATATATTGATGAAACACTTCTTAAAGTTTCTAGCTAATTGCTTCTTTAAAAACTGGCCAGTTACGAGTAGAATTCGAGCTCTGAGGCTTCCGTACAAACTTAATTATACAGCTAGAAAGTTGATCAATCCCAGGACTCGAGAGTCTCGACGATTTTTGCCTGTTATCGATATTGATATTGACAAGATATCGGTCCTGGGAATTCCAAAACCTTCGAGAATGTTTCAATTTCATGTTTGAAATCGGTTACCAAATGACAAAAGAAATAGTTTTTTTTTGTTTGATATAATTACAAATTAACGATATTCGGATTTTTCCTTTTACTTGTATGTCAAACCTTGCTTCTTGCCAACTTTTATGATTGTAGGTGAACGGGAAGGACCCCACAGATTTTAATGAGTGAATACGAAATAGCACTGCCTGTGTTCTTAATAAGAACGATGCAATGCTCCTTCGAGCGTACGTACATGTCCTTCCTGGACTGTAATATACGCAACGAACGAGTGTAGTTCTACATCTACATCTACATCCATACTCCACAAGCCACCTGACGGTGTGTGGCGGAGGGTACCCTGAGTACCTCTATCGGTTCTCCCTTCTATTCCAGTCTCGTATTGTACGTGGAAAGAAGGATTGTCGGTATGCTTCTGTGTGGGCTCTAATCTCTCTGATTTTATCCTCATGGTCTCTCCGCGAGATATACGTAGGAGGGAGCAATATACTGCTTGACTCTTCGGTGAAGGTATGTTCTCGAAACTTTAACAAAAGCCCGTACCGAGCTACTGAGCATCTCTCCTGCAGAGTCTTCCACTGGAGTTTATCTATAATCTCCGTAACGCTTTCGCGATTACTAAATGATCCTGTAACGAAGCGCGCTGCTCTCCGTTGGATCTTCTCTATCTCTTCTATCAACCCTATCTGGTGCGGATCCCACACTGCTGAGCAGTATTCAAGCAGTGGGCGAACAAGCGTACTGTAACCTACTTCCTTTGTTGTCGGATTGCATTTCCTTAGGATTCTTCCAATGAATCTCAATCTGGCATCTGCTTTACCGACGATCATCTTTATATGATCATTCCATTTTAAATCACTCCTAATGCGTACTCCCAGATAATTTATGGAATTAACTGCTTCCAGTTGCTGACCTGCTATTTTGTAGCTAAATGATAAGGGACCTATCTTTCTATTGTGATACATGGATGACAACATATGGAAGTTTGGTTCTGGTCGCGATTCGTGCACGGATAGCCGAAGCGATTAACCACCTCTCGCGTAAAACGGAAAATCCGAGTTCGAGTCCCTCTCTGCCACAAATTTTCTCGTCAGCATTCCAATATGCAGCCGATGGTGATTCACATTCGCAGTTGCTAATACATTTCCCGTATTTAATGAGTGGGTCTGAGAGTTTCCAAATGTATGTGAGATAAATGGCCGCGTCTTTTGATTGCATAAGCTTAAGCTTTTTTACATCACCAAGGGGCCTTAGAGCTTAGTAAGTGACATTAATTTCAATTTGATACGTCTCCCCGTTCCTGAGAAATAGGGGACAGACGGACAGCCGGGTAGTATATGACAAAAGTCATCAACATCCAAACATTACCTGCCGTCATACCCGATGGTTACTCACACCATAATGCCAGGAGTAACACCCATGAGCGCCTCCAAAGTATTGGAAGAATGGTATCTCTCCCCAGGCCGCCACCATAGTTGCCGACTGTGGGCAACCGGGAAAGTGCACGCCCGTGATTCATTGCTGAACACAATACCTGATGGTTCTCCACGCCTTGACGCCAGCAAAAAAACTGCCGTGTCTCTCCAAAATATTGGAAGAATGGGACCTCTCTCCGGATCGCTTACATACTCGCTTACGCTGGTCATCTGGGGTAGGAGAGAACCGCTATTCATAGCTGAACACAATGCGACTCCATTCATCAGCAGTCGATGGTTCTCTGTAACGGCCATAACCACGTCGGAAACCTTTTCACATGAATCACCTGAGCACAAATAATAGCTGCGCCAGTGCATTGCCCTTTTATACCTTGTGTACGCTACACTAACGACATCTGTATATGTACATATCGCTTTCTCATGACTTATCGTATCGAATAAAACTGTAAAATAGAAAAACGGAATTGTTACAAAGACCACTGAAGATGCTTTAAAACAATACGAAACACGTTTGGTCTGAACATTTTCATTACAGTTGTAAAATGCATTTATCCTGTACAACTTGTATGTCTTAAACTGTGGAAAACGATGCCGCAAAACAAAGAGGACGGCATGTAACGTATTTTTGTTCCTTCTCTTCATGAGAACAATTCAAGTGATAGAGTTCTTTTCATAAATTGTGAGCGCTATGTGACAAATTGTTCGCAGTCATGGTAGCGATTAAATCGCACACGAGAACAAGATTTTTTCACAATATTGTACACTTACCTCTATTTTTCACTCCAGAAACAGACGTTATCGTGCAGTGGTAGGTTCACGGGACTGCGGCAGACTTTTCCAGCCCTTAAAATTACCTGCAGCCAGACTGCGGACACAGTGGCTGCCAGAGTTTGGGGCTTTTCGCGTGCGTCGGATGGGAGAGCGGCGGCTGCTGTGATCACGTAGACAGCACTGCGGAGCGTTTCTTGTGCCGCTGTTTATGCAGATGAGCGCCCTCCGCGACGTCACGCGAGCGCCACCTCTGCATAGCCAGACCGTGCGACGAGACGACCAATTGCCTCGCACAGTTCGTCGCGTTTTAGCTTATCCGACACATAGCTCTGTTCCGTACTCCGTAATCGACTTTAGGATTATTTTTGTTTCTGGCGAATGGACAAGGAAATGAGTTAATTTAGAAATGATGCCGACGGGAAAAAAGTGAATGAGAAGCAAATTCTGAGGAAGTTTTTCGAAACATTCCGTGCCAAGCTGCTCTTAGAACTGACCTCTATAGAGCGGCCCATATGTAGTACTTCGTATCGGCTCAAGGCTTCGAAACAACGTCTACGAAAAATGATAGGAGTCAAGGAAGTGACAATTTTGCTGTGATTCATATTTAAGTGGTTTTGATACTGAAGAAACTTTTTTTTATGGGGCTGTTTCCCTTTGGCAAAATTTAAGGTCTCTTGTGAAGTGAATTCAGTGATGTAAAGCTCGTAAACTTTTGCAGGTAACAAAAAAATGTGTTGCAGGTCTAGTGTCTCTATGCAGTTCCACCTTCGCTGGCAGGTAAATATCGTGTAACGCGACGGTTGTTAGAAGCCTTTCGCTCCAAGCTTTGTATCGATTTTCACTTCTATTCAGTATGTCTAGAATGGAGTCAAAAAAAGTACAAATTTTCGTCTGGAAATAGCTACATGCATTTCAGTGTCCTGGTTGATAAAGAAATTAGTTCAGTTCATCAAACAGAAAAAAATACCCATCTTTTTGCATAGTACCATTTGCAAAAAGATTGTTATTTGTTGACTGTTTATGAAATGTTTGGGTTTTCCTCAATACATCTAATATTTGTGTGATACGCAGTTATTGCGACAAAATTATTCATTCGACAGAAAAAAATTGCTGAATGGAAACACAGGTACACTAGGGTGCCCATTAAGGAAAATGTCTCGAGCGCAGCAGTGACTGCGCTATCACTGTTCTGCGAAAAAAAAATGGTTTAAATGGCTCTGAGCACTATGGGACTTAACATCTGAGGTCATCTGCCCCCTAGAACTTAGAGCTACTTAAACCTAACTAACCTAAGGACATCACACACATCCATGCCCGAGGCAGGATTCGAACCGTCGACAGTAGCGGTCGCGCGGTTCCAGACTGAAGCGCCTTGAACCGCTCGGCCACACCGGCCGGCACTGTTCTGCGACACGGGCTTCTATTCTTTTTCCACTACTGTGCAGCTTTTAAGTGGACTTGCATAAACCATCAGGTTTTTTTCATAACTTAAACGGAGTGAAAGAACAACTAACGTGAAATATACGAAGTACAGTTGAATTTTAGCTCTATCTGAACTGTGAAATTTTATTGTTTATGAAACATTTTACAAATTTTAGTTCATTAGCAATAAGTTTAAACACAAAGACGTAATCGTGTTACCACCCGATTATTTTCTGATTGGTTCTGAATAACGAAAAGGCGTAGGGGATGAAGACACCCTCAGTAATTATTAGTCGTTGAGACCAGTGTTGATGACATTTTAGAGAATGCTATCCCCGCGACACTCGCTGTTTGATGCATCCTCGAATTATCCCTGTTACCGCTTTACTGTAATCTATTCTTTGTGGAGTGCTGTATTCAACACAGTGTGCTAAGGAATATCCAGAATATCTCAGGTGCTACAAGTGTTTACATGTCTTTTGGTTTTTTATATCTACGATCACATGTGACGAGATAAAACTGCTAGTCTGGACGTAGTTGATTCAAGGGAGACATTCGAACACGAATCTCGGAACGAGTCCTCTGCGTTTATTACAAATTTCACTATCTCTCCCTCGTGATGCTTTGGCTGTTTTTTTGGTATTACTAGTTATTTACCGCACAATGTTTGATTTAGCGACACTTGAATGAAGGTTGAAAGATACCTGTCGTCTTTTACTAGTGCAAGGTACTGTTAGGATGAGCTACGCAAATATCTCTTTTCTCATTTCCTAAATAGCAGGGATGACTATCCTATTAGAGCCTACGTTCGCTTGTCTCTAAAAAGTACCAGACACAAAATTTTAATTAATGGGTCATTTTTTTAAAATATCAATTAACTTGACAAAAGATGCCACATTACAGATTGTTTGATGGTTTAACAAAATACCAATCCATATACTGATATGCAATAATCATGATGAACTTCATTGAAACATTATTACGGAGAGGTGCAAACTAACTGATTTTAAGGATCATGACTAGGGAGTGGAATGACTCTGTGAGATGAAATCGCAACGAATTTAGCAATAATTAACATTTATTTCCTCATTAAAAGAAATACACACACAGATATTAAGTTAAAACGCAGTTACGTGGCACGCTGACGCCTGAATCTCGACACGTGGTACGTTATACAACGCAACAACTGTACCGACACGCGTGGGGGCAAGTCTGCTAAATTACTGTTTACAATTTATGAATATCACACACCATGTTCACACTGATCGCTCACACAACAAAAGACAGAGTTTAGAAGAAAGGTTCCCAATTGCACAAGTAAGCACACTTGGTCAGAGTGCGACTGGCTTTAACGGTCAATTTCAGAGAACAAAGCCGCTTCTGAAATTCCGTACAACTCAGTAATTTTGTAAATAAATGCGCCAAACATGAACACATCTACTCCACGATGAATTTGAGGATCCAATTCGAACACGACAGGCGTTTACGTCGAGTTGGAGCCTCATGGTTTACAAAAAACCGCCCTTGGTGCAGTAGAGTACGGGCTACTAAGTCCGTGGGAGTGAAACACAAATAGGGCGATAAATTAAATAAAATTTAACTCAAACATTCCACAAAGCACACGACACATTCATACATAATACACGAAACTAACTAAAACTGTACATCACGTGGCGACACCGCTGGTCCACGCCAAGTTGCACTTGCACAAAAGATCTCAGCTAATTAATGAATACTAATGAAATTAACACCATTGCCTGACTTAAATAATTAAGTAATTGGTTGAGCGTCATTATCAGTGCCACACATCAGAGAGACTACCGGAAACTCAGGCAAAGCTAACCCTTACAAACTTCAGCTTAGCAGCTAGAGATACCACTCAGAACATCCTTACTCACCGGCGTCCACTAACCTGCCCCGACGCCGGGGTCTACACAACAGCCCGGGAGGGCCCAGAGAGCGTAAGCGGTTTGTACCTGTCCCACCTCACAATGGGTGCTGACAAGTGGCCATTAATGCTTCTCTGAGCCAACGTAGCCATATCGAAAGCTATATACAAAGGTTGGCTAAACTACTCTTAACAGTCAAGGAAACCTCCTGGCAACTAAGCGAACCTGAAGTCCCAGCTACAGACGAACCACACATTCATACTAGCAGACGACAGTGAGGAAGGAAAGATATGGCATGAATTCATAATAATGGATTACACAGAGACATACATAACGTTGTTATGAATTTGAAATTGAAAAAGATATTCTTCATTGGTGCTGAAATGCCGCTGTAATATCACATACTCGCGTCCATATTTCTCTCTCAGGCATAGTCATGCCGAACATTTGAATCATTAAGAACTGTAGCAAAACCGAAGGTTGCCTTCGAAGATCAATGGAATGGCTTATGTGGAGACGTTCCAAGGTTTCTTATTCAACGCTCCACTCTTTAGTAATACCATTAACATTCTTTCGGCTTTAAGAATGCAAATACTTTCTAGCGATGTTAGTATCACTGTTTAAAAATCAGGGTATTAAGATAGTGCCTAACTGTATAGAGGACTTCAGTCGAATATACGCTGACACGCCACAACATAGCTACCACCTGCTCAACGCCGTGTTATTCTACAGTTAGCATGCAAAAAAGGTGTCCTGTGCCTGCGAATGGAACTTCAGGTAAATGCCGCCAGAAGTCGACATTCAAAGCATGCAGATCCTATGATTCTGAAAAACTAGTTTGTACTATTTGAGTTGGTGCTATCTGAGATCACAGATATGTTCGACAGGATTGAAACTCGGCCGAGATGGTGACCAGGATATGAACTAGATTTATATCACGGCTTTAGAGTTGGGAGAATATCGCGTGTCACGCCATCGATACTTTATTCATTAAAATTGCGGCATACGGTTTCTGTATTCAGAATGCTTTTCTTCTAATAAACGTTGATTACTTGTAAAATACAGGACCAAAACATTAAGTTCTAATCTGGAATTTCATTTCCTGAGATCCACAAAAATTAATTAGAGGCATTAGTGAAACGAGGCCTATATATATCTTATTATTAATTATAGCTTATCAATTGATAGCTTATCAATTGCAAGTTAAATAATGGGAACTGCGTTGCGCATCAGTACGCAAACAACAAATCTTGTTATTGACCAAATATGTTCCAGTACATCTGTACCATCACATGTAGAATTTAGTTTTGAGGTGGCTAAGTTTTATAGGACTTTTGGGTTCAACAGACTCATACTCACAGCATGAAGGCCTGTCGATGGGAATAGGCTAAATGTATTTCATTTACCTTAAAATTGATCCATCAATATTGCTGATATGGTAGGTCAAAAGTCCAAAAATAGCCCCAGCTTTTCTTTGGTGAGTAGACAATGCTCAACTTACTTCACACCCTGCTCGCATCGTTACGTGAGTCCATACATTCAGACACATACATACAAAATCCATCCAAGACTACTTTTATTCCTGTACTTATAGGAGATGTCACCATAGTAACTATCGGTGGCAGATTGAACTAACTACCGTAAACAACAGATGTACGTTCTACCGATCAGATGTGAGCAAGCAGTGTTAAGTAGTGGACATGCAGCTGCAGTGTACCAACATGGTTGTGTCACAAATCGCAACAGAGCAACGTACGGAGATCTCTAAATCAAGTGTTCAAATCTGCCCCAGAATCTTTTGTAGAAGAGAAAAGTATGTGCAATGTTTGTCCCGCACCCCTTGACTCCCATACAAAACGACTCGTGGACGCCTGCCACAACTTGGTTGAAATTAAAAAAGCAGCAAATATCATCACGGGCGACGAGACTTGACGTTATCAATGCGAACCTACCACAAAACAACAAAGTGCTTAATGGATCATTGATGGTTCGCAAGGCCGAAGAAAGAGCGAAAGTGAATCGATAGTTGAATAATATTCCAAAGAACGACTTTCGTGACAGTTTCACTTGGTTATATGAACATTTTGTGAGTATACTCAAGTGTGTGTGTGTGTGTGTGTGTGTGTGTGTGTGTGTGTGTGTGCGCTTGAGTGAGTGGGGGAGGGGAGAGGGAGACTATGTAGATCGCCTTGAAGCATTGAAACTTTTATTTATTTTTTATTAATTCAGTCTTTTAGTACTGACAGTGCGGTAAATCTTGCAGCAACATTGTGTGTGACATTCTTTTCCCATCTGGCATTCAAAATGTGTCATTGTAAGTCATTGAGAGAAACATTCTGTCACGTCTAGCACATTGGGTGAGGATAAAGCTTAGAATGTCTTCCTTTTCCTGGCCTTATCCCGTACTTTTTTAAAAATTTTATACGTCTAGTTCCGTTGGACAAAATCGAGCAGAAAATCCCCATGGTCATGGAAAGAGTCAGTACACGCATTTAATATAAACAAAATAAAATGTACACGAATCCTATGCAAATGACAGTCCGTGAGTGTATATTGCCATAAACAACAAGATAAGAAATTAGCTTCACTTTTCTCCAATAACTCCTCGACAGAATAGAAGTGATTCATGACGAAATTCTTCAGTTTGGACCTGAATGTGCGATACTTACTGCTAAGACTTTTTTGAATTCTTCTGGTAGCTTATTGAAAATTTTCGTTTTGTACCCTCACTCATTGTAGATACTGTTCTAATGGTAAATAAAGATGCATTCAGTTTTTGAACAAGACCCTGAACATGGGCTTTCCATGACAGTTTATTATCTGTTTCGACACCAGAAATTTGAATTGTTCAGACTCATTAATCATATGCCCATTTGTGTAACGGAAATGTCAATTTTAGTTGATCTGTTTATTATAAACTGTAGAAACTGAGTTTCACAGTGATTTAGTACCAACGTATTCTCTACAAGACAGGAACTAATGTCTTGAACTACAGTATTTGATACATTGCATATGTTGAACTCAACTCCAACGCTTATGTCATCAGCAAACAGAAATATTTTAAACTTTCACATTAGAAGGCATATTGTTTACATATGTATATAAGAAACAGTAGTGGTCCCTGCACTGACCTATGAAGCACTTAACTACGCCCACACACTTGACTGTACCCGAATCAGGCGGCACCTCTTAGCCTTTTTCACTACTATGGACAGTGGCCTTTTGCTGTCCGTTCTTAAAGTATGAGAGGAACCAACTCCGTAATGGTCTAACTTCTGCAGTAATATTTTCTGATCCACACAATCAAACGTCTTAGTTAAATTCAAGTAGATGCCTAGTGTTCGCAGCTTCACGGAGTCTGCATTTTTGATTTCACAATGTCAGTGGTAGATGGTGGCCGGGTGCCCTTCCTGTAGAGAAGTTTTATAACGAGAGAGTTTCTTCAATGTTTATCAGAGAGTTGCTTCACTGTTTAATCTTTCCACCACATTAGCAGCAGCAAGAGAAGTTTGATATAGAATTCAGAATTATTTTCTCGTGGAAACATATAAATTGTGTAGGCTTTCCTTACGACATTAATAACTACAGATAGCCGCATTGATCACAGAAATAAGACGAAGGCTCCGCGTGGCTTATTTCGGTTTGTCAGCCAGTGGCGCCGCCAAAACATGGCAGTCTGTATTATTTCGCAGGTAACAGCAACACTAATATTATGAAATACGACCAGTAGGTGTACCCTGCAAGAGAAAATGAGAATTTATGAGAGACGCCAAAACAGCTCCTTGGCACAAAAATACAGGCAAAATATGTTATTAAGACTTTTCTTAACACCCAGTCACGCTGATGTGTTAATGTGTTCCGTGGCTCCAGTTTATCTTTATCTGTTTAAAGAGAATGTGGCTAAAGACGGGAAATAAGGGGCTGTTAGATTAAGCCACTCAGATATTAGGCAGGTGATGGGTTCTAAGAAAATTACATCATGAAGAAATGCCCGCAACGTGGAACACCTCCTTCCAGGAAAAACTGAAACACGGGTGACAGTCTGCTGCAGGCCATCGCTTACTTCGCCACCAAAGACGCCTTTCACATGGGACTTGAGACGATTCTCGGTTCTGTCTGAAGACTGACGGAAGACGTCAACGCATTTAGCCTTGCTCTAGCGGCCTCAGCGCAACTGTAGATCTACAACTTCGTTCCAAGAATTGATCTGGGCCCGCTGCTTTGGAGCTTATGGTCTAAACCGGAGACCTCTTCTGTGACTAAGATGGATTAGATTCCTAGACCTGGACTACAGGGGCTCTCCAAATGCCTTGTGCGTACCTACCTGGCAACAGGAGACTGGTCGTTCGGTTGCCTCAGGAATCTGACCAGACCATGTCTCCGTGTGTTGAATCTCTAGCTGTCAATCGCCACGTCCTGCTGCTGTGCGCGCTGCTACTCGATACATGTTCTTCCCGAATATATTGGCTAAGAGTCCACTAATTGGTGATCCCATTAGCTGCTCTTCATGCTGTTGTTCATGAATATGTTGGCTGGGTGTCCACAGATACACTACTGGCCATTAAAATTGCTACACCAAGAAGAAATGCAGATGATAAACGGGTATTCATTGGACAAATATATTATACTAGAATTGACATGTGATTACATTTTCACGCAATTTGGATGCATAGATCCTGAGAAATCAGTACCCAGAACAACCACCTCTGGCCGTTATAACGGCCTTGATACGACTGCGCATTGAGTCAAACAGAGCTTGGATGGCGTGTACAGGTACAGCTGCCCATGCAGCTTCAACACGATACCATAGTTCATCAAGAGTAGTGACTGGCGTAGTGTCACGAGCCATTTGCTCGGCCACTGACCCGACGTTTTAAATTGGTGAGAGGTCTGGAGAATGTGCTGGCCAGGGCAGCAGTCTAACATTTTCTGTATCCAGAAGGGCCCGTACAAGACCGGCAATA
Organism: Schistocerca gregaria; assembly: GCF_023897955.1. NCBI lineage: Eukaryota > Metazoa > Arthropoda > Insecta > Orthoptera > Acrididae > Schistocerca > Schistocerca gregaria. The sequence continues at coordinate 784,796,840 of NC_064920.1, forward strand.
TGCGGTCGTGCATCATACTGCTGAAATGTAGGGTTTCACAGTGATCGAATGAAGGGTATGGCCACGGGTCGCAACACATCTGAAATGTAACGTCCACTGTTCGAAGTGCCGTCAATGTGAACAAGAGGTGACCGAGACCTGTAACCAATGGCACCCCATACCATCACGCCGGGTGATACGCCAGTATGGCGATGACGAAAACACGCTTCCAGTGCGAGTTCACCGCGATGTCGCCAAACACGGATGCGACCATCATGATGCTGTAAACAGAACCTGCATTCATCCGAAAAAAGGACGCTTTGCCATTCGTGCTCCGAGGTTCGTCGTTGAGTACACCATCGTAGGTGCTCCTGTCTGTGATGCAGCGTCAAGGGTAACCGCAGCCATGGTCTCCGAGCTGATAGTCCATGCTGCTGCAAACGTCGTCGAACTGTTCGTGCAGATGGTTGTTATCTTGTAAACGTTCCCATCTGTTGACTCAGGGATGGAGACGTGGCTGCACGATCCGTTACAGCCATGCGGATAAGATGCCTGTGATCTCGACTGCTAGTGATACGAGGATCCAGCACGGCGTTCCATATTACCATCCTGAACCCACTGATTCCATATTCTGTTAACAGTCATTGGATCTCGACCAACGAGAGCAGAAATGTCGCGATACGATAAACCGCAATCGCGATAGGCTGCAATCCGGCTTTTATCAAAGTCGGAAACGTGATGGTACGCATCTCTCCTCCTTACACGAGGCATCACAACAACGTTTCACCAGCAACGCCGGTCAACTGCTGTTTGTGTATGGGAAATCGGTTGGAAGCTTTCCTCATGTCAGCACGTTGTAGGTGTCGCCACCGGCTCCAATCTTGTGTGAATGCTATGAAAAGCTAATAATTTGCGTATCACAGCATCTTCTTCCTGTTGGTTGAATTTCACGTCTGTAGGATGTCATCTTCGTGGTGTAGCAATTGTAATGGCCAGTAGTGTAAAATGACAGGTGGCATACCTCTTTCTACATGTACATACATACTGCGCAAGCGACCTGGGGCTGATACCCTGTACTGCTACAAGTCATGTCCCGTTCTGTCCTACTCACAAATACGACTAGCTATATACTTCCGTATGAGCCCAAATTTCACCTACCTCTGTGGTCCTTACGTCAAATGTATGTTGTCGGCAGTAGAATAGTTCTGTAGTCAGTTTAAAATACGGGTTCTCTAAATTTTTTCAATAGTGCTCCTCGAAAAGTATGTCGCCTTCCCCCCAGGGGTGCCCATTCGAGTTCCCGAAGCATCTCCGTATCACTTGCCTGTTACTCGAATCTGCTGTAACAAATCTAACACTCAGCCTCTGGATTTCTGCGGTGTCTTCCTGTAATTCGACCCCGTACGGACCTTAAACACTCTAACAGTACTCAAGAATATGTGACGTTAGCGTCCTACATGAAGTCTCCTCTACAGGTGAACCACACTTTCCCAAATTTCTGCCAAGAATTCGATCTATCGCCTTGCCACGTCCATTTCATACCACTTTTCAACGTTACTCCCAGGTATTTAAACGACGTAACTCTAAAGCAGGACACTACCAATTCTGTTTCCGAACATTACGGATGCCTTTCTCGTACACATCCGTGTTAACTTACATTTTTCTACATTTGGAACTAGCTTTCATTTGTATTCTCCTACAGTCAACGAGGACACCTCCCCACATACCACAACATCATCAGCAAATAACTGAAGACTGCTGCTCATCCTGTCCGCTATGCCATTTAAGTATATAGAAAATAACGGCGGTCCTGTCACACTTCCCAGGGGCACGCCTGACGATACCCTTGTCTCTGATAAACACACTCCGTCGAGGACAACGTAGTAGTTCCTCTTACTTAAGAAGTCTGCGAACCATTCACATACCTGGCAACCTACTCCATACGCTCGTAACGTTGTTGACTATGTGCGGTGGGGCACCGTGTTGAGTAATTTTCAGAAATGTAGAAATATGGAATATCCTTGTTGCCTTTGATCCATAGTTCGCAGTATATCATGGAGAAAAGGCTAAGCTGCGTTTCTCACGAGCTATACTTTCTAAAACCATGATGATTCGGCTCTTTGATACGATTCGGAAACTGTGTCAGAGTGAATTTCTTTCAAATTTGTTAGAGTTTCGGTAGTGAGTTTAGTAAAGCTAGTAACTAAATATAGCGACTCCAAAAATGTTTTTCAGTATGATGGTTAACATTTTGATCCAAAATTTAGTACCATGACGTAGATGATAGCAGCATCACGTAGCTTACTCCTGCAGCTCCAAGGCTTTACATAGATTCTCGACTGTTGCTTATCAGTTCGGAACATTTAGCAACATGCGTTAATAGAAAAGACAGGCGCATCTCATCAAAGGATCGTTTAGTGAATGTGGGAGGGAGATAGAAGTGATGTTACCCGATGGTAGACGCTATGAGAGAGGTACTGTACATCTTGGGGAAGCTTATGACCAAAAGGTGGATAGCAGGCGTTCCATGATGACTCAAGCAACATATCTCTCCCACCCACACACATTTTGCAGATTGATCTTGACGGTAGAACCATGGAAATTCAGATTCATGCGAGGGCATATCGACAGTCATTCTTCATGGTGCAGGAAAGAGGGGAAACTATTGCCGTACGGAATACTCTTGTTCACACACCATAATGTAACTTACAATGCGACGTATGTATAGAACGAGGCTTCAGACTACTTATTTTAACCATCGGTTTCAACTTAGCCTGCTCCCTTGCCCTTTCTCAGGCTTCTTTTGGCATAATTCCTCGCTTTTGTAGCGCTTTGGTTCTTTCAGGGGCAGGAATGGGACTTTACTTTGACATTTTCTCTTTGAAAACTGTGGTTTTATCTGTAAGTATGTGTCATGATTATAAAGGAGCGATTCACAAATGCTGTGCTAGAGATATTTACTTGAAAGATAAAAGGGCAACTCTTCCTACGTCATTTAAGTATCACGACTGTGAAGGATCAGCCACTGCATTACTTTAGGCACTATACAGCATGAAAATGAACAAGTATGTCAACCATTACAACTACAAAGTATAAAAGATGTATTTTGCGTGTGATCTGTGTGAATTTCCGCTGCTTCGACAAAAATGAGACGTTTTGAATAAGCAGTGTAAATTACGGAACTTCCTGCCAGATTAAAACTGTTAAGTGGACCTGGGAATCGAACCTTCGGACCCTTGTCTTTGGCAGGCACTTGCTCTACCAACTGACCTACCCGAACGACTCGAGTCCCATTCTCAGAGCTCTACTTCCGGCAGTACCTCATCTGGGAGCGAAGTGCGGTACTTCGGGACTGCGATTGTGAAAAACTAATTGCAGATCACGAGAACATCGTACGCAAACACATGAAAACTGACAAAAACATCTTCCGAACACAAAAACTTGCGTTCGCAACCTATGGTAGCTACAAAAGCTTGTAAAACGTACTGGTAACGGTTTAATTGTCGTAAGGTGCGCAATAATTCCACAGAACAACTTCTACTCCTTCAAACCGAGAGATGGGTGGCGAAATGAAATCAAAAGTAGAGATCTAAATGCACTGGACGATATTTAGGTGGCAAGCTTCCTGAAGAGAGAGAGAAATACGGGACGTTAACGATCCGCGTTCTCGACTACGACCACATTTTGCGCAGCCTACGCAGCGGGACCAGATGTGTGCGGACAGACTCTGCGCCGGACGGGTGGTGTCGGCGTGTTTACTGGCGCGCGCTCAAAGCGGGACACGGCGCGTCACCATAATTAAAGCGGACAGCTTGGCGTGCCGTGCATAAACAAGCGGCGACCTCAACTGACGCGTCCGTAATGTGCCAACCGAAGGGTGTCGTATCGAGAAGGCGTCACATAACATTGCAATTATCAGACAACGAACCACCTATAGAAACAGCGAATGATATAACAGCCGTTACTCAACACCTACGTTAGTCAACACCTACGTATGGTACTCCATTTTATCAATGGGGGCGCGCCATTTTGTTTTAACGTCCCTGGCGGCGAACAACTGCACTGTGGCGCGAGGATATCATGGTGTACCAGGATGAAAAAGTATCTAATAACGTTACATATACGATGTTATCAAGCTGGCCGGGGTGGCCGAGCGGTTCTAGGCGCTACAGTCTGGAACCGCGCGACCGCTACGGTCGCAGGTTCGAATCCTGCCTCGGGCATGTATGTGTGTGATGTCCTTAGGTTAGTTAGGTTCTAAGTTCTAGGGGACTGATGACTGACCTCAGAAGTTAAGTCCCATAGTGTTCAGAGCCATTTTTCGATGTTATCAACATGCTCGTAGATGTACAGAAAGTAACTGTCCGCCGTTGAACTAACTATTCGATTGTTATCAACGTTTATATAATTTCAAAAATGGCTCTGAGCAGTATGGGACTTAACATTTGAGGTCATCAGTCCCCCTAGAACTTACAAGGGAACCACCCCATCGCACCCCCCCCCTCCCCCCCACATATTTAGCTATAAGTTGGCACAGTGGATAGGCCTTGAAAAACTGAACACAGTTCAATCGAGAAAACAGGAAGAAGTTGTGTGGAACTATGAAAAAAATAGCAAAATATACAAACTGAGTAGTCCATGAGCAAGATAGGTAACATCAAGGAGAAGTGTGCCTTCAGCAGCGCCGTGGTCCCGTGGTTAGCGTGAGGAGCAACGGAGTGAGAGGTCCTTGGTTGAAGCCTTCCCTCGAGCCACAAGTTTAATTTTTTTATTTTCAGACAATTATCAAAGTTCCGGCACTCACACATAATCAACTTTGCTCTCCAAAATTCCAGTACATGTTCAGATTTGCTTGGACATATGCAGGATTTGACGGTCTACACAAGAAAAATTAGAAAACGTTAGAAACCGTTAAAAACATATGTTTTGACAGAGCACAGGGAAAACTGTGCGACTGTGAAAATGTTGCATTCATTTGTTGCAGTTTATGTGACACACTCTTATGTTTTCATCACTTTCTTGGGAGTGATTATCACATCCACAAGAAAACCTAAATCGGGCAAGGTAAAACCCATTCGCCATGTGTACAAGTTAGGTGGGTCGACAACATATTCATGTCATCTGACGCACATGCCGTTACCAGTGTCGTATAGAATATATCAGACGTGTTTTCCTGTGGTGGAATCGGTTGACCTATGACCTTGCGATCAAATGTTTTCGATTCCCATTGGAGAGGCACGTCCTTTCGTCTACTAATCGCACGGTTTTGCAGTGCGGTCGCAAAACACAGACACTAAACTTATTACAGTGAACAGAAACGTCAATGAACGAACGGACAGACCATAACTTTGCGAAAATAAATTTTCCAACTCGAGAGAAGATCTCCCGTTCCGCAGTTGCTCACGCTAACCACGTGACCACGACGCTCCTGAGCTTAGAGTATCCTTAATGTTGCTTATCTTTACCATGGACTGCTCAGTTTGTATATTTTGCTTATTTTTTTCATAGTTCCACATAACTTCTTCCCGTTTTTTTTTTTTATTGATCTGTGTTCAGTTTTTCAAGGCCTGTCCACTGTGCCAACTTATAACTAAATCTGAGGGGGGTGCGGTGGGGAGGTTCCCTTGTTAGAACTACGTAAACCTAATTAACCTAAGGACATCACGCACATCCATGCCGAGGCTGGATTCGAACCCGTGACCGCAGCGGTCGCACGGTTCCAGACTGAAGCGCCTAGAACCACTCGGCCACACTGGCCGGCTGTAATTTCATAAGGGCAGAAACATTATATTAGCGGATAAATGTTACTTACCGCCGGCCAATGTGGCTGAGCTGTTCTAGGCGCTTCAGTTTGGAACCACGCGACCGCTGCAGTCGCAGGTTCGAATCCTGCCTCGGGAATGGATGTCTGGGGTGGTCGTAGGTTAGTTAGGTTTAAGTGGTTCTAAGGTCTAGGGGACTGATGACCTCAGATGTTAAGTCCCATAGTGCTCAGAGCCATTTTGACATCATTAGTATTTATTCATAAATTTTTGACACTTTCTACAACACCACTTCTTAAGTAAATGCACTGAGCAACATTTCAACAACAGAAAGGACTTCAGGGTTACATTGACCAATCTCAACAACAACTGAAACTATCATAGCGCTTTTGGCGTCTAAAGTTTCTATAAGTGTTACATACGTAGCTTCCAGATCCTTCTAGAACAGGATGTAGTTCAAATGAGTTTTATTATGACTGTCTTAATTGAAATTACATTTCAGGTTTAATTTACAGGAGCCTAATGTATTCTGAAAATAATTATTTATACGTAGGTTGGAACTCAAACAGTGGCAACATTGCTGTTGAGACACTATGCAATGGAATCTACTATTGTCTCTGATAGCAAACGTTGTTGACGTACCTACCTTACCTCCGAGCAAAAGGATTCGCTTATACCACGTCACCGGCGTGCGGACAATCGAATGAAACACAGTCACTTGTGAGCGAACGGTCTAACGTAACGGTGTCACTGTATTTTTCGAAACAGGAACAACGGAATTGGATCAAGTTTGGATGTGTCAGACGTCGTACAGCACGACAGTGTCATCAAAGTCTTCAAGAGGCGTGCGGGGAATCGGCATAGCCGTACAGAACAGTGCCACGTTGGGTAAAAGCCTTCAATGAAGATCGGCAAACTGTGGCAGACAAGCATTGGGCAGGTCGTTCTAGCGTCTCTGAAGAAGAAGTGCATGCGTTAGTGGACAGTGACCGACGCCATACGATTCGTGAGCTCGCCCACGAAACCGGATTATCGCATACGACTCTGCTTCGCATCCTGAAGGAACGCATGGGCATGCGAAAAATTGCATCACGATGGGTTCCGCATGTCTTGACGAAAATGCAGAAATGGATGTTCTACGACTCTGCTCAGAGGCACTTGGAGGGCCATGAGCGCGAAGGAGAGGCTTTCTTACGCCGTATCGTAACACTGGGTGAGACATGGGCCACATCGTACTAGCCGAAACTGGTACGCCAATCCAACGAATGGCGTCGTTATGGGTCGCCGCGAAAGTCGAAAGTGCGTCAGAGCCCCAGTATGGCGAAAGTTATGGTGATTCTCGTGTACGACTGTGATAGTGTTATCCTAACGCATTATATTACTCCACGGCAGACCGTCAATGAACAGTATTACTGTTCGTTTTTGGAGCATCACCTGCGACCAGCTTTGCGAAAGAAGCGGCGACACTTTCTGCGCAACCCACCCATCATTTTTGCACGACAATGCACGGGCGCATACAGCGCAAGCTGTGCCTGCTCTGTTCTGTCTATTGCACTGGGAAGTACTGTACCATCTACCATACTATCCGGACTTAAGTCCTTGTGACTTTGATTTGATTCCGAAGGTTAAGGAACCACTTCGTGGCATTCGCTTCACAACTGTTCCAGAGTTTCGACAGGCAGCAGACCGCTCCATTCGCACCACCAACAGAACAGGCTCTGCTAACGGTATACTACACCTTCCACAACGCTAGCAACGGGTTCTATGCAACGCTGGTGACTACATTGAAGGACAGTAACAGGTGCAAACATGTAAACCTTTTGTTTCGGTTGTGAATAAATAGTTGCTACTATTTAAGTTCCGACCCTCGTTTAAAGTATTGTGCGCCTAATAATTAATAATGAAGCTTGCAAATGTTGACAATAAAAAAATTACCATCTCTCTGTCTTTGTACAGGGAGGGGCAAATACAAGTGTACCAGACCAGCGGATGCGATTGGACGTGCATGTATGCATACAACCACACCCCCTGACGAGCACACTACTTCTGGCCCACCACGTGATCCACAGCCGTACTTCCATTTAAAATGATACGGCATATGTCTGTTGTTGCCCAATCTGATCCTGTGCCTACCTACAGCCCTCGTCGTCGACTGTCGTTTAGTCCTGATCTTCCTTCCCCTACACACCTTTCACTCTCGTTTAACGTATTCTGCAGATGGCGATGAGAGGTAACAATACGCACACTCCTTTTAAGTCTTCCACGTGACTTAGGGCTCACTGAGAACGAGTAGAGTTTGCAACTTCTGTTAGCTGCGCAGGATAAACCGTGAAGCAGATTACTCTTACGTCAAATAAGTCAAATTTAGTAATTTACAAATTATGTTATTTTGTCATTTAATCAGCATGGCTTCAGAAAACATCGCTCTTGTGCAACGCAGCTAGCTCTTTATTCGCACGAAGTAATGGCCGCTATCGACAGGGGATCTCAAGTTGATTCCGTATTTCTAGATTTCCGGAAAGCTTTTGACACCGTTCCTCACAAGCGACTTCTAATCAAGCTGCGGAGCTATGGGATATCGTCTCAGTTGTGCGACTGGATTCGTGATTTCCTGTCAGGAAGGTCGCAGTTCGTAGTAATAGATGGCAAATCATCGAGTAAAACTGAAGTGATATCAGGTGTTCCCCAGGGAAGCGTCCTGGGACCTCTACTGTTCCTGATCTATATAAATGACCTGGGTGACAATCTGAGCAGTTCTCTTAGACTGTTCGCAGATGATGCTGTAATTTACCGTCTAGTAAGGTCATCCGAAGACCAGTATCAGCTGCAAAGCGATTTAGAAAAGATTGCTGTATGGTGTGTCAGGTGGCAGTTAACGCTAAATCACGAAAAGTGTGAGATGATCCACATGAGTTCCAAAAGAAATCCGTTGGAATTCGATTACTCGATAAATAGTACAATTCTCAAGGCTGTCAATTCAACTAAGTACCTGGGTGTTAAAATTACGAACAACTTCAGTTGGAAGGACCAAATAGATAATATTGTCGGGAAGGCGAGCCAAAGGTTGCGTTTCATTGGCAGGACACTTAGAAGATGCAACAAGTCCACTAAAGAGACAGCTTACGCTACACTCGTTCGTCCTCTGTTAGAATATTGCTGCGCGGTGTGGGATCCTTACCAGGTGGGATTGACGGAGGACATCGAAAGGGTGCAAAAAAGGGCAGCTCGTTTTGTATTATCACGTTATAGGGGAGAGAGTGTGGCAGATATGATACACGAGTTGGGATGGAAGTCATTACAGCATAGACGTTTTTCGTCGCGGAGAGACCTTCTTACGAAATTTCAGTCACCAACTTTCTCTTCCGAATGCGAAAATATTTTGTTGAGCCCAACCTACATAGGTAGGAATGATCATCAAAATAAAATAAGAGAAATCAGAGCTCGAACAGAAAGGTTTAGGTGTTCGTTTTTCCCGCTCGCTGTTCGGGAGTGGAATAGTAGAGAGATAGTATGATTGTGGTTCGATGAACCCTCTGCCAAGCACTTAAATGTGGATTGCAGATTAGTCATGTAGATGTAGATGTAGATTATTTTAGCCCTGTAAGGCATAAGCAGGTGCAGATGTGAACTCATCATGAAATAGAAGATCGACATCAATGTTAGACATTTTCTTTAGTCAAGAAGTCATGTGAAGGCTGTTTAGTTCCTTCCGAGTTGCCCTGTAACAAGGACTAATTGGAGGGTTGGGTTGTCTGGAGAAAGAGACCAAACAGCGAGGTCATCGGTCTCATCGGATTAGGGAAGGACGGGGAAGGAAATCGGCTGTGCCCTTTCAAAGGAACCATCCTGGCATTTTCCTGGAGCAATTTAGGGAAATCGCGGAAAACCTACAGGATGGCCGGACGCGGGATTGAACCGTCGTCCAAACGAATTGGAGGCGATTTATATGTGATTGTATAACTTGTTATTAGTACAAAGTTTGAGATTATAGATTGTTTAAATAAACGGTTACTGACTGATAGATTCCATTCGAAAATGGATTGAACCGACAAAAAGGGTAATGTGAACAGGAGATCTTCAGAAAAGTCAATAACATCGGCAGTAACGAAAAGTATTGAAGAAATGAATTGAAATAAAAATATCTGTAATTATAAGCAGGCAGAAATTATAATCGTAAAAATACATCGTTTTCTGAACGCTTTTAAAGTAACGGTTGTGCTTATACTGACCAATCCAGATGCTGTTGCTCGACGTCTGAACTGCCGCAGTCTGTGCGTGTTGGAGAGGCAGATCCTGAAATGTTCTTATTTTTTCGATAACGAATGGTTGCATCTATCCATGAAAGTGAACTCGCCAAAGAAACGTTTTTGAAGCTTTGAAAATACTTGTCAGTTACATCAAGAGAATCTGACTGATGTAAAAACAAGAGTGTGGTTTGAAGTTAGTGCAACACTAATAACTGGAACGCTTTTTTCCACGAAATCATAACTTGTGATGAGTATGTGAACAGTGCACTGCAACCTTCTTCTTCAGAGAACTAACTACTTACCAAAAGACCTACGGCTTCCAGACTGAATTTTCACTCTGCAGGGGACTGTGTGCTGATCTGAAACTTCCTGGCAAATTAGAACTGTGCGCTGGATTAGTAATCGAATCTGAGATGTTTACATTTCGCAGACAAGTGGTTCTACCGACTGAACTATCCAAACGCGACTCACGATTCGTCCTCACAGCTTTACTTCCACCAGTACCTCTACTCCTGCTCCCAATTACCTATAAAGTTCCTCCTGCATACCTTGCATAACTAGTACTTTCTTCCAGGAGTGCTAGTTACGCAAGGTACGCAGGGGTATGGGAGGCGGGAGGAAAGATACTGGTGGAAGTAAAGCGTGGTGTCGTGAAGGGGAGAGGGGATTGGGAGGAATTCGAAAGTCGAGTTTGGATAGCTCACTCGGGAGACCACATGACGGCAAAAAGTAAACAGTCCATATTCGAATCCCAGAACTACAAACCGTTTTAATTTTAGCAGGAAATTTCGGATCTGCGATTATCTCAAACAGCACAGTGCAATAGACCACAGCGCCAGTGCGCTTTTGGCGCTGCTTTTGTTTTTCTTTTAAATCAGGAATGGGTCCAGTAAGGTCCGCAACCTGCTACAGTCTCCGAACAGCGGGCCGCAGCGCCGTGCAGTTATGGCAGCCTGCAGCGTGCACACACGGGCAGTTTTTCCCGCGCAACCCTGGAAACAGCGCTATGGCGCTACTTCAAACACTCTGCACTTACTACTATGTGATTAATTTGCCAATGAAAGCCTTTCAACGAGTCACCATTCCGACAGTTTGCATGTCCAAAATGCCAAATGTGTATTAGTATTTTGAGAATGATTGTAAAGAATGCGTACAATGTAGCAAAAGACAGATTGCTACTTACCGTAAAGAGGACACATAAACTGTAGACGGGCACAATTAAAAGACACTTACATAAAGATTTGAGCCACTGCCTTCATCAGTAAAAGAGAGATACACACCATTGATACACTCATCCACACCGCATGCACACATGACCGCCAACTTCAGCATCTTGGTCTGTAAATCAGTCACTCGTGCATGCAGTGTGATTGTGTGTCTGAATGGTGTGTTCCTCTCTTTTACTGATGAAGGCTGTGGCCGAACTTCACTTGTCCTCTTTACGGTAAGTAGCTACCTGTCTTTTTGTACATTGTTGATATTCCTTCCTGGAATTTCCATTCTTTGATTTTGTAAAGAAAGAGTGTAGAGCGTACAGTTGTGTTTGGGTTGTTGGTAGGTGCAGGGCGGGAATGGAAAGGGTGAAGCTCGGTATCGGCACTTATCCTACTCTACTGGAACAATGCCAAGGGGGCCGTCTAGCTTAACGTCTTCATCTGACAGGCTTGTTAAGGTCAACAGTGTTACATGCCGTTCTAGAGTCGTTAGCCTAGATGGACCCCGAGCCGTCCACTGCCACAAAGTCTGGTATCTGGTAGTCTGCATTTACTTGCTGCTTTTAGATTAGGACATGCTCACCGTCAACCAGTTATCGTCGAGTAGTCTTTCAACCCCATCTTCCAACCAGAAACCGACACTCGCCACCATTTTAGGATTAAGCTCCCTGTTAGTAACGTATCCACCTCGAGTTCTGGCACTTGAATGCATGTAACCTTCCGTCCCGTTTTCCTTTCACTTTCACCAAGACCAAAGGCGAGTTGTTATTCCAGATTGCTTTTATTGCCCCTGTACACTGAGCTGACAAAAGTCGTGGGTTAGCGATATGCGTATATAAAGACGGCAGTAGTGTCGGGTACGCAAGGCACAAAAGGGCAATGCATTGGGGGAATTGTCATTTACACTCAAGTGATTCGCATCGAAAGGTTTGCGACGCGATCACGGCCACACGACAAGAATTAACAGGCTTTAAATTCCAGATGCGTGGGACATTCCATTTCTGTAATCGTTAGGGAATTCAATATTTCGAGATTCACAGCGTCGAGAGTGTGCTGAGAACACTAAATTTCATTCATTACATTTCACAACAGACAACGCAGTAGCAGATGGCCTTCACTTAACGACCGAGGGCAGCGGCGTTTGCGTAGAGTTGTTAGTGCTAACAGACAAGCAACATTACGTGAAATAGCCGCAGAAACCAATGTGGGACGTACGATGAACGCTTTCGTTAGGACAGTGCGGCGAAATTTAGCGTTAATGGGCTATGGCTAACAGCATGAAAATCGCCTGCAGCGCCTCTCCTGGGATCATGATCACAAAGGTTGGACGCTAGACGACTGGAAAACCGTGACCTGGTCAGATGAGTCCCGATTTCAGTTGGTAAGAGCTGACGGTAGGGTTCGAGTGTGATGTGGACCCCACGAAGCAATGGATGCAAGTTGTCAACAAGACACCGTGCAAGCTTGTGGCTCCATAATGCTGTGCTGTCTTTACATGAACCCATTGAACATCTATGGGACGTAATCCAGAGGTCAGCTCGTGCACAAAATTTTGCGCCGGCAACATTTTTGCAACTATGGACGGCTGTAGGAGCAGCAGGTTTCAATATTTCTTCAGGGAAATTTCGACTATTTGCAGAGTCCATGCCACGTCGTATCACTGCACTATGTCTGGCTAAAGGAGGTCCTACACGATATGAGGAGGTATCCCACGACTTTTATCACCTGACTGTATTTCGGTACAGTGTTTCAATCAGTTGTTCTATCATATTCCCTCTATAGTTTTTCTTGTAATCTTAGACGGTCTTAAGGACTCACAAAAATTGGTGAAAATGTTGGCCCGTTTCAGATCTGTGCCAGTTTTAGGGACAATACAAGAGCTCTCACTTCGCATAACATAGAGAGGTTTGGAAATTTGTCGAATGCCAGTGGCACCGTCTTCTGATTGTGACTAGTTACAGCAAGATGTAAATAACCCAGTTTTTGGGACAGAGCAATTCATCTTTCTAGAACACAATTCTACACGGCACAAACGGCATAATGAAGGTATAAGATACAAATACCAGAGAGCGCTTACACTTTTCCTCTAAGTTGCAATCAATTAGTTTCAATTATGTGCCTAGAACTATGAGAAAAGGACCAGAAAATGTTAATCTATAGGGCTGTATTCATCGTGACGCTACGTACGTAGGCGGAAAGCCGAGAAAGTAGGAACAGGACGCAACGAAATATCTTTACAGAAAAGATTGTGAGCACGAAATTAGAAGCCATGTGTAACAAGATCGGAAAGACATTTGCAGTAAACGTGCAAAGGAAGACTGTATTTGGCAGTGGAAGCTGCTGGAGAAAGTAAGAACTGCAACTTCCAGATTGTGAACGAAGCATTGAACAACGAGGCAGCAGAAGTAAGAGGATTTGTACTCTACCACTGCATGTTCCACGAAAATAATTATTTCTGATTTCGTTTAAAACTCTTATCCGATTTTTTGTTGGGCAAGTATTTCAGTTTTCTATGTTAGAGACGAAAAACCGACTCTAACGTGCTTGGTACCTCACAGATGCATGCAGAGGACTCATTGCTCCGTTATGGTAGTGGATACACAACCTCAAAGAATCAACTTCCCGTTTTGCGTGGTATCCTTCTAGTCGTTGCACGCGAAGGTACAGAAGTTCTGAGAATTCCTCCCGCACCCTCGTTAAATCTCCGCGAGCCCCGTCTTAATGGCACCCCGGTCGATGAGACGAGATGCTGAAACCCAAGAAAAAGAGAAGGTAGCAGGGGAGCCTCCTCCGCTTCACGCGGGAGTAACAATAATGAGGTGATATATTCGTGCAGTTATTCTTCTTGGTGCTGGAAACGCCAAACGGTGAAAAATGTAACAACATAACATTCGAGGTTGATCTGATCCAAATATTAATTCGGTTTTAAACCACTAACAACTCTCTGATAGGATTACAGAGTACGCAGGCTGTATCATAATTAGTACCGAAAAGTTACACGTCCGGAAGTATACGATAAAAGAAGCAAAAATGTTCCCGTGAACACCTGTTCACGAACGAAGTGTTCGAGAATTAATTGTGAATGTTAGCTTACAAGCCGCCAGTAACTCCAGAAAAAAAATCGGATCACGAAAGATTTACGGAAATTTGTCACAAAATGCAAAACATTCGAGGTTGATCTGATCCAAATATTAATTCAGTTTTAAACCACTAACAACTCTCTAATAGTATTACAGAGTACGCAGGCTGTATCATAATTAGTACCGAAAAGTTACACGTCCGGAAGTATACGATAAAAGAAGCAAAAATGTTCCCGTAAACACGTGTTCACGAACGAAGTGTTTGAGAATTAATTGTGAATGTTAGCTTACAAGCCGCCAGTAACTCTAGAAAAAAAAAATCGGATCACGAAAGATTTACGGAAATTTGTCACAAAATGCAAAACTGTAAAATTTGGCTGCCGATGGACGAATGTTTGGCGCTGCAGCGCAGTTTCATCGTGCAGCTCTCAAGGATAGTAAACAGGGGACATAATGATACCAGGGCATAAAGTCATTGCGAATTTTGTTCCGTGTACTCAGTTAGACAGTATTGTATGTATTGCATTGTACTGTATGTTAACCGGGGGCATAGTAACGACGGAGTGGCTCCGTCCCCGCCGCAGGCCGCAGTGGTCCACATCCCTGGACGGCTACCGAAGTCCAATCACCCCTCCGCCGTCTCACTCCGAGCCACTCTTTCAGGGTTATTGTGCGGTTTGGCCCCCGGTGAACCTCTCCCCCCCCCCCCCCCCCCCCTCTCCCACAGGGAACACCTCACACCAGACGAGTGTAACCCCCATGTTCGCATGGTGGAGTACGCGTACGTGTCGAACTTGGTTGCACAGGAATCGCCGACATAGTGTAGCTGAGGCGCTATAAGGGGAACCATCCCGTATTCGCCGAAGCAGATGGAAAACCGCCTAAAAACCATCCACAGACTGGCCGGCTAACCGGACTCGATACAAGTCCACCGGGCGGATTCGTGCGGGGACCATGCACTACTTCCCACTCCGGAAAGCCGTGCGTTAGACCGCACGGCTAACCGGGCGGGCTCAGACGATAACTATGCCTCGCAACAGTCGCGTGAACAGTATACGCCGATGTCAGCACTTGAGAGAGGCCAGTTGGAGCACTCGGGCATCCGCTCGACATTCGAGTTAGTGCCATGCCGTTATTCCACGTTTTTGGTAAGAATGGGTGAACCATGGCCGTACACCGCGTCAAGAAGGAGATGGTGGACCTAGAGAGACAGGGCGTGAGGACCGAGGAATCGTGAGGAAGACACTGAGAACTTCTGATTCGTAATTATCATCGATCCGGCGTCCAAATGGTGCTCCAGTGACAACAAGGAGAATTTATAGCCCGCTCACACAAAGGGGTATGAGCCCACAGTACCCCTTGCGCCGGCAAACATTGATCTCTGTACTGCAGCAAGCCAATTTGCAGTGGTATCGGGTACATTCGTCCTGGAATCACAATGACTGGAGTTTTCTTCGGTGATGAGTCCCGCTTCGAATTGTGCCCCAGTGACCAGCGAAGACGTGTCTGTGAACGCCCCGAACACTGGTAGGATACCAATCTGGCTGTCGCCCACCATACGGCCGGACAAGATTCAACTAGATGGTCTGGACTGCCATTCCATTTCATATCAGGACCCCTTGGATTGTCATCCACAGCACTCTTACAACACAGCGATACGCCAACGATGTTCTACGCCCCGTTTTATTGCTCTTCATGGGAAACCATCCTGGGCTTACACATCAGCAAGATAACGACCGCCCACATACGGCGAGAGTTTCTACCACTTGTCTTGGCGCTTTCCAAAGTCTACGTTGGCCAGGAAGGTCGCCTGATCTCTCCCCAGTTGAGAATGTTTGGAAGACTGTGGGCAATGCCCTCCAACCAGCTCTAAATTTTGATTAGATAACGCGTCAATTGGAAAGAATTAGGTACCGCATCTCTCAGGAGGACCTCAACAGTTCTATCAATCAATGCCCAGCCGAATAACTGATTGCATAAGGGCCAGACGTGGGCACCCTTTCTGGGGTATAAATAATCTATTTGTTTAAAGTAATATTATTTACATACTATTGTATGTATTATATATTACTATATGTTTTATATAATTTGTTTTTCTATGTATGTAAATCACATCGAACAATTTTCGTTCCATTCGGATAATTTTTACCTGGTGTGCCGTTCTTTTGCTCAGAGTGTATTTTCATAAGTGTATAAATTTACTTAAAACGCAAATTTTTGGGTCTCCCTCTAATTGGGCTGAAATTTGGTTCAAAATGGTTCAAATGGCTCTGAGCACTATGGGACTTAACTTCTGAGGCCATCAGTCCCCTAGAACTTAGAACTACTTAAACCTAACTAACCTAAGGACATCACACACATCCATGCCCGAGGCAGGATTCGAACCTGCGACCGTAGCGGTCGCGTGGTTCAAGACTGTAGTGCCTAGAAACGCTCGGCCACTCCGGCCGGCGCTTAAATTTCATCCATGGCCTACCTTAATGTGAACTACAGTACTGCTTCAGCACGTTACGTCTCACAGTTTACTGTACTCTCGTGCCTGTTACCGAAAGCGTGCCACGTGTCGTCTTCACATTCAGATTCAATACCGCACTCCTCTCTGGAGTGTCTTATCAATTCGTTCAAACACCCACGGGTCATCTGGCTAATCTTGACAATTCGATAGTCCATTTCTTCAACTGTATCAATGGGCGCACTTAACACCTTATAGGTGGCCCAGAATTATCTCAGATCTTGGAAGCTAAGGTATCGGCCTTCTCGATTTATCCGTCTTGGACCATATTGGCGCGTTACGTGTCGTCTTAATTCAGTAGCAAAATATGCCGGTGCCCCCTCAAGCAGGCACAGCACCATATGCCGTAGACGAAATTTGAAATTAATTAGACGAGAACTTAAATGAACATTTAACATTTCAAATACACTATAAGACAAAAAAGGCGATGCATCACGGGGTAATTATCCGGATGGGTCGGAAATCTGTAGACTTAATGTACATGTACAGACAAACAAATGATTACTGAGAACGTATGGAGCCTTATGGGCAGGGCCCCCCAACCAGCTCGGGACTTTGACGACGTAAAGTGCCTGCTGGTCAGAATTTGGCACGATATCCCTTAAGGGGGGCAGGACGTCAAACGGGACGACTTGGAGCAGGAGAGACACCACAGGACATTTTAATTTCTACTATCTGTACTTTTAAAAATAAATTCATAAAACTTTCTCAGAATGACCAGAAAGGATTCAGGATTTACACTTATAGTGATGGAAGTTTAAAAATATAAGAAAATAATTTTTTTTGACATTTGTTTGTCACCTTTTTTTCACTTACCATTGGCTGCATTTGTTGCTATAGGTACACTTTTCTTCATACGTAAGGGAGATTCTTCGATCAATTTTGCACAACATAGAAACCATACTTACAGGTGTATGAAACTCTAAAATTTTCCAAATCTATTAAAAACTGTGGTAAAAATTGAGATTATTAACTATAAAATTTTAGTTTTTTCTAAACATGAAGTTTAAAATATAACAGCACACTCATTTTTTCATAAATTAAATAATTTCTAGAGTTTCGTACACCTGTGAGTATGGTTTGCATGCTGTGCAAAATTCGTCGAAGAATCTCTCTTATTTATGAAGAAACGTGTACCTATAGCAACAAACGCAGCCAATAGAAATTAAAAAAATGATTATCCTTCACATGTAAAAAAAATTATTTTGTTATTTTTTTGATCTTCCACTGCTATGATTGTGAATTATTTTTCCTGGTCATGCTGACAAAGTTTTATGAATTTGTTCGTAAAAGTATAGACAGTGGAGATTAAAATGCCCTGTAGTGTCTCTCCTGCTCCAAGACGGCCCGTTTGACGCCCTACCCCCCTTAACACAACATCTAACAACTCTGTCAATCAATGCCAAGCCGAATAACTGCTTGCATGAGGGCCAGAAGTGAGCCAACGCTTTAGTGACTTGCTCAGTTCGTGAAGGTCTTTCTCTTGAATAAATAAACCAATTTTTTGAAATTGTAATCAGGTGATCGTCTGTACATATACATCACGTCAACCGATTTCCGCCCCATTCGGATAATTTCTTCGTGGGGCGTCGTTTTTTGTGTCTCTTGGATTTTACTTGAGTGATATAATGGAAGATCGCACGTTGAAAACGTGTTGCCCCGGCCTGCCTCGATAGAGAGGGTGTTCGACAATTTTCCTGGTCGGCACGTTGTCGAGACCTCTCACCCACTGAAAACGCCTTCTCATTGGTTGCCGAGAGACTGGCATGCCGTCTGCCTTCGTGCTGCCTCTTTTTGTTTTTGTGTGTGTACAGCTGTACTAACAGATGTCAGTGGAGGCTCATAAGCATACATTCACAAGCATCTCGCAAATGGCTCGTTTTCGGCCCAGTGTTTACTGGAACATTTTAGCTGCCATTATCGTATACTTTCACCTATGTCAGTTCTGGCTATTACTTATGATATCTACAGGCATGCATATGGTGGGACTCGACCGCCCTACCCTACCGCCATCCTCTTTTCCCCATAGTTGCGTACTCGGAGAATCACGCACAATAACATGCAAAAGTTCACACAGAAAACAGGAGGTCAACACCGCCTTCTCCACAAGCATATTAGCGCTGTTAAACATGGCTGCGAAACAGGAACTGTGTAAATCTGAAGAGGTTGAAAAGTCAGCCAACCAGTTGGAAATAAAAGTTTACCAGCCCTTGACCTAGGTGTCTATATTTGTAAAAATATCTTCTTCAGAAGTAGCGGGCCTTGTAACAGAGCTCCAAAGCGACGAGTGAGCTCCTTTAAGGAAGAGACTTAACACTAAAAAGTTCTAGGACCAGCAGAATTTGTTTATTAATTGAAGAAAGGCGCGTTTCGCCCTGGTAGAGCATCATCATGTTATCCCGCGAGGAACAAGACCACGCGCACAAGCTCTGAGTCTGGTTCCGGACCAAAACGGCGCCGGGTGCCCGTCCGCATTCACACAGAGCATACACACATGAAATATTGGGCTAGTGACAATGACAGGCACTAGGCAGCGCTGTGAGCGAAGGATGCATAAGAGAGCCTGTGTACAGTGGCCATAGGTGAAGTTGCCCGTGATTAGCTTTGGCAGAAAAATGGCACCAGACGTCTCTCGCGCTTCCTATGTTCGCCGTGCTTTTGAGTTGGAGTGAAGTTCAGATGTCTTTTGGAAACGATTAAAAGGTATTTGAATTATTGAGAGATTTGTTATGGGTTGTGCATGCCTATTCAATTTAGTTGTGCATCGTTTTCAGTACGTAATTATCGTTTGCGATCTTAAATGCGAGTTGAAATAATGAAGCGTTTTGTGATGAAGTCGGTAGGCCTACATGTTTGAGGTAAACACGTTAGTAATTGTACAGTATTGTTTTCGACATCTGTAATTCGTTCCGCAGACGTTCGTAAACGATGCCAGGTTGTGCTGCATTTGGTTGTTCCAATAGAGGCGAAGGTGGAGTTCGCATGTTAGCATTTCCACGCAATGAAGAAAGACGAAAGCAGTGGGCAGTCGCAGTCAACAGGGCTGACATAAATCAAACAGGAGCCTTGTGGAAACCAACCAAGTACTCTTATCTATGCGAAGTAAGTCGTTTTTCCTTTTTAGTACGTATAAAACAACTTGCAATATACATAGTTAAATTTGAAAACAGACCTGTATATTGGCTGTGTGAAAATTATTATAACACATTATTCTTGTAAACAAAAGCATTTAATGAATGCTTTCGCCATATTGTCTTGTGCTTTTGATTCGGTGAGTGTGTACTCCACTACTGCACTACTGGCCATTCAAAAGTCCCGCCCGCAATTTGGCAGAAAAATGGCAGCCGTATCGTCCGGTTGGCCACTCTCTCCCTATACAGGCTCTCTAAGGATGCTCTGTTACTAGCCCAATACTTAGCTCGTGTTGCTCGTGTTCTTTTATTCATGTGTAAACTCGGTGTGAATGCGGATAGGCCTCCGGCGTCGTTTTGACGTGGGGGCTTATTCAGAGCCTGTACGCGTGGTGTTGTTCTGTGCTGCTCTGACTGTTATAACCAGCGCTCACGAGATAAGCTGATGATACCCCACCAGGGCGAAAGGCGTCTTTCATGACTTAATAAAGAACGTTGTGCAACCTACGACTGTTTGCAGTATTAGCATAATAAGATAGCTGTATCGACACGCCAGGATGGAATGGAATAGTTTTTACTTTGCACTTTGTCTTGTGAGCTTGCAGGAAAAAAAAAAAAAAAAAAAAAAAAAAAAAAAAAAAAAAAAAAAAAAAAAAACCATGTGAACTCAAAGCTGCTGGAAAAAAAAAAAAAAAAAAGAAAACCATGTGAACTCAAAGCTGCTGAACGAATTTCCGAGTAATAATTATGTATTCTCCATCGCACAAGGGCCTCGGCGTGTTGCTGCACTTTTGGATGCCAATTATATAACCCCGGTGGTTTCACGTGGACCACGGATTCCAGCTTTTGGGGAAGGCGGCGCGGACAATATCGACGGAGCTAATAACGGGGCCGTGGGTTCCTTTTGTGGGCCGCCCGGCGCAGTATTCAGCGCGCCGGATTCTCCCCAGGCCGTCACATTTTTCTTTCCATTTGTTTGTCTGAGGCGCCGCATCTCTGTCTCAGCCTTCGCGGATGAAGATACGTGCGGCTGCGCGGGCTCATCCGATCCGGACTCCAGGTATTCATTTCTTACGCCGTTCCTCATCACAGCAGCTTCCGCGGACTCTGCGTCAGTAATAAGCCGAAGGATTCGCAATACCGCCGAAAACCAGAGCGGAACAAATACGGGCTGGGAGCCACGTTGCAGTGTCGAGGCTGATTTTCGACTTCTTCTTTTGTCGACATAAAGAGGAAAGCTAGCGGCAGAAATAGGAGCACCGCAAATTTTGCGGTTCGGACGGAGTAACCGTCTCAGTTTTTACTGAAAACGCAATATCAAATTGAAAGCGTTTGTATTTTCCTGACGAACCTTGTGCTTTTTTGTTTTAAAACCATATAATTGCGTACAAAAAATGGAATAGGATATAAGTGACACAAACAAAAGTTTTCAATTTTCAAATAAATGTGTCTTAAATATTGGATGATTATATTAATTTTATAAAAAAAAATATGTGTATATCAAAATACAAAACATGAAAACAGTTTCTTATAAAATCGTATAAAGGGAACAAAACTTATATCGAAAAAGAAGTAAGTGCCATCCTTTTGTTTTCTGGAAAACGCAGAAACTGCTTTACTAAGTTTGTGAAAAGAATGGAAGTCAAGGTTTATGTTAAAAAAAGATGGTAAGTCCATT
The DNA here is from genome assembly GCF_023897955.1 of Schistocerca gregaria. Taxonomy (NCBI): domain Eukaryota; kingdom Metazoa; phylum Arthropoda; class Insecta; order Orthoptera; family Acrididae; genus Schistocerca; species Schistocerca gregaria. Next base: position 784,818,443 of record NC_064920.1, read on the forward strand.
TTAGTTTTGAGAACGTTTGATAACTTTACATATAATTTATAAATTAGGGTAAAATAAAAAAAGGTATAAAATAAAATTTTGCATCGTTTTTTTGAATCAAAGTTGTTTTTCTACAGTTTATTCTGATTCTTCTTTCATCGGTAACTATGAGCCACCTGGAAACTAAAAACTGAATGAGATATCTAAATTTATTTTGGATGTCTCAACTATATACATAATATTTTGACTTTTTATTCAAAATGGTTGAAGTGGCTCTGAGCACTATGGGACTTAACTTCTAAGGTCATCAGTCCCCTAGACTTATAACTACTTAAACCTAACTAATCTAAGGACATCACACACATCCATGCCCGAGGCAGGATTCGAACCTGCGACGGTAGCAGTCGCGCGGTTCCAGACTGTAGCGCCTAGAACCGTTCTTTTTATTCACTTTCGAAATTCCTTCTGATACAGTTGATCGTTTTTGACTAAATCAGTTTTATTTTAAAAACATGTATATATACGAGAAATCAAATTCAAAGCTATCTGCATTTAGTAATCGAAATAATCTTACATTACTGTACTTCTTTCCTCAAAGCAGTCCTATTCCTCATTTTCTTCCTACACCTCCATGTTCCAGCCCTCTTCATCTTTGTTCTCCAACAGGTCTCTGCAGAAGTCCCTGTCTTCTCCTTTCTCTATATAATCTATCATTCCCAAAAGATCATTCTTCTTTTCTTGTGAGATTTTGGATTTAAGGTGTATTTTTGGCGAGTCACAGGGTAGCTGAGGCACATACATCATGGCGGTGGCACATACATCCCTTCCCATCTCAGCCCCGCTGGCGCTTGCACAGTGCTGCTACCTTCGAACTGCTCTTGAAACTAGTAGGAATGTTTCTGGCAATTGCAACCTTTCTCGTTTCATTACGCTTGGCTTATAAAACCCTTTTCACTATAGAAGTCATTTTCTTACATCATTTTCCCTTTTTTGTACTCAATTTATGTCCAGCAATATAGATGAGAAAAATAATTTTACTGGCGATTATCGACGTAGTATCTTTAACAGTAAGTTTTGTGACGATCAAATTATGTAACTGTTACGTAAAACTTACGAAAGACGTTACTATTAACATTAGAATTTTCTTATTATACTGCCAGAATTCATTATTAAACATTGAAATTTCTGTTCTAGCTTCGAGTTAAAAGATATAGATTACTGAAATATTTAAGTCCTCCAATAGAATAACTATTTTTCTCGTTTTAATACGCACCGCGGCACGGATTCAGGCGAGTAGGGCGGAGAACATTCAGCTGCACTTATCATCGGACTTTTGGTGGTAAACGAAGACATCATAACAGCTGTGGACCACGTGACCATTATTACGGATCACCTGCATACAGAGTTGCGCTCTGTCAAAACTACGGTTCCGTAGTTTTGGTACACTACACAAATGACGTAGTGAATGTTAGGATCACCGGTATTATTGGCAGCATCGGTAAGGAAAGAAACATAAATCAATGTGTAAGGGACCAACTGAGAACCGAAGACTTCCCTTTGTGTTTTTGTTTGCATTGTGCATAAATAGAACCACATATAGTTCAGTGTCAGCCCATTGTGTAATTTATATCCTTACAAAATATAAATTGCATTTTATAAATAACAAAAATTAGTTGATCGCTTAACATCTGCGCTTTTATGTAACCAAAACAATTACGTTGGTACGTGTGTAGTTGCATCCACAAACATAAAAAAATCTGTGTAATTGTTGTTGTTATTTTGTCGTCAATGGAATGTTTTTTACGTTGATACACGTACACTTGCACCCAAAAACATTAAAAATTCTCTGTAATCACTGTTGTCATTTTGTAGTGAGTGGAACGTTCTTCATCATGATCAAATGGTTCAAATGGCTCTGAGCACTATGGGACTCAACTGCTGTGGTCATTAGTCCCCTAGAACTTAGAACTACTTAAACCTAACTAACCTAAGGACATCACACACATCCATGCCCGAGGCAGGATTAGAACCTGCGACCGCAGCAGTCGCACGGTTCCGGACTGCGTGCCTAGAACCGCGAGACCACCGCGGCCGGCCTTCATCATGATCAAATGCAACAATTTTCTGTTACTACTGATAAGTGGGAAAATTTTTGTGAATAACAGAAACATATTTCATATAAGCTCGACAAAGTATTGAAGAGATGTTTGATATTTCATCATATTTTTCATTTTTTTTTCTTCTTAGGGAATTGCGTTATCTAGCGGTACATGATGAATGTGTATTGCTCTTTTTATTTTTACTGCAACATAATTTGTTTCACATTAAAATTCAACAATGTTCGAATTAAACTTGAATTAAACGTTGACAATTTCAATTTTGCTGTAAATAGTGTTAATTTTTAAGTTACGTACACAAGGATAGCTATGTAGAGCAAAAATGTTCTGCAGGATACATGGCCCTTCATACATCATCACTCCGTTTCTAGGCGGTTTATCACTTGTGGTTTCTAGGGGAACCTAGTAAGACACTTGTTGTAGACGCAAAGTGATCTAAATGCCCAATAGTTATGCAACACACCTGAGGTATAGGTAATACATATAGGATCTTAACTAAGTCTACTGGGAAAACTAAGATAGTCTACTCTTACTTGTGGTAGCGTACAGTAGTCTACAGTAGTTTTATAACTCTACCTTCATACCTGCATACCTGCATGCTTGGCGTCTTTCCCAATGGCGATGGCATCTTAAAACAGGATAACTCACAGTATCACTAAGTCAGAATCGTGCTAAAGTGGTTTGAGGAAAATGACAGTGAACTTATGAGGATGTCTTGCCACCAAATTCGCCTGATCTGAAAGCGATGGGAGACATTTGGGATGATATCGGAAGCCAGGTCATTCCCGACAAATCACTAGCCCGTAATTTACATTAATATGCGTCACCTGTGCGTAGGCATCTGGTGCCATAGATTTCTGGAAACCTACCGAGGACTTGTGGAATGCATCTCTCTCTTTCCAAGCATTTATCCCGACTGGCGGGTTCTGCTTTGTAAATGCGGATTTGGCATGTTTAATGGCTCTAAGCACTATGGGACTTAGCTTCTGAGGTCATCAGTCCCCTAGAACTTAGATCTACTTAAACCAAACTAACCTAAGGACATCACACTCATTTATGCCCAAGGCAGGATTCGAACATGCTACTGTAGCGCTTGCGCGGTTTCAGACTGAAGCGCCTAGAACTGCTCGGCCACACCAGCCGGCTGGCATGGTCAACTTTGAAGGGGTGGCCGGATGTTCTTCCTGTCGCCACCCCATACCCCCTGGGACACAAACAATGTACCCCAGCTGCCTGTGTCGAGTGAAAATCATGAAATAATGCGAACGAGTTTCAGATGTATGCGAGTCGTGTAACTGAGGCGGGATGGAGGGACCAGCCCGGTATTCACCTAGTGGTATGTGGAAAACCGCCTCAAACCCGCATCCAGGCTGGTCGGTACGCCGGCCCTCGTCGTTAATCCGCCGGACGAATTCTATCCGGGGCCGGCGCGCCTGCCCGAGTCAAGGAAGCAGCGCGTTAGCGTTCTCGGCAACCCTGTCGGGTGGCTTGTGGAATCCACGCCACACATTATCTCTGTTGTGTTGCATTCCAGACTGGGATCAAAGCTTCGTTTAGTAGGCAGTCATATTGTTCTGGCTTTAAGGTTTGTTAATGTTTGTCTTGAGGCTTCTCGCTCGCTATATCAGGGGGAAAATGTTGGAAATGTGAAGAGCAAGATAGCCGTCTCAGCTACTGCTCCGTTATTCTACTAACACTGCCATTCCCAATAGAAATGAAACCGTCCTGTCAGCGCACTCATGACTTCATCTATTAAAGACTAATATAGGAAAATGTTCATAGTAATTGCATTAAAACCAAAGCAGTCGCTTTTTTCCAAGACATATAAAACCTGTTGGTATTACCGCTCAGAAAATGACTTGTTTGTGTGCCGAGGCGTTTCTCCAATTAAACGGCACCCCTCCTGAAATATGCTGACGGCCAAAGGCTATCTCTAGGGGGCTGGTGGTATGGGGGGGGGGGGGGGGGGGGGGGGGAAGCGAGGCCTGCAAATCTCATTGAAACTCACTGGCCACACCAGGTCTGCCCAGTTCAGTCCCCTGCTGTGAAGCTTCTTTGCTTCACTCCACTGATGGACAGCGCATTCCGGAGAGTTTATACTATGGAGGTTTTTCTAGTAATGATAGGAATCTTTTTATATGGAGTCTGGCATACCGTAAACCCTTATATTACGCCAGCATGTTACCCAGAAAAGGAGTACCTGCATACATTTCAAAGAAATACTAGATGTAACGAGTATTGTTGACTGAGGATAGAGTACTGAACAATTCTGCAACAGTATTTACGCCATTTGCAGACTAATAATTATAGCTGTTACAAGTAGTATGTGTTTAGGTTGGTTAGTACCTCCAAGTACACGCGGCAAAAGCGAGCCATTATTTCTTATTTTCCCCTGGGCGGCGCATCAGTTACTGAAGTGTGGACGCAAAACGGTTTGTCTATACTGACAGGTGTAGTCCACTTAGTGGTGCAGTTACAACCCTGTTGAAATTTCAGCTTGTTAAGTATGTGATGTGTTTGTGGAAAGACTGTTCGATGTACAACGAAACCAATGTACACACTGAAGTGCGTATATATTAAGGTACCACACGTAAAGATATATACCCTTACATCCATTACACGCTGTGTATTGGAAAAAGTTGTTAGACTGCTCATTGTGTACTGAGTGAACATAACCAGTCAGTTTTGGCGACGAGATTATGATTACGGCGTTGATCGATCTTTATATACTGAGTACAGAGTGCACACTGCATTTGCATGTGTTGTGTATGTCACTTCAAGAAACATATAACAATCAAATTTGTTATCTCATTTGACATATCTCAATCTCTGGAGACATCCCCAGTTAATTCGTAAATGAGTTAATAATAAATAAGTTTTACTCCCAAATATTGGTTCACCTCCACTCTGCTCCACTGTATGCTTCCAAACGGGAGCGAGCGCCCAACTGCTTTCCCTGTTCTGATGTAACGGCGCCACTTCACATAGCTTATCGTCTATCGGCAGTAAGAACGGCCACCATTGGTATGGAGTATATAGTCGCAAAAGTGGTAGCACTAAACAAATGGCAAAAGAGAAACAATTCGACAGCAAAAAAAGAAGGAAAACTTACTAGGACAGTGACAGTAGTATTACCATCGAAAACGGTTCCATATGTCAAATTTTTCACAAGACTTCACGGCTTTTCATGTTGTGTGGAGCTCTCCGTATGGTTTATTTCCACGTTGAAAACAATATGCAAGGCAAATAAGGGGTTTTAGAGGGCGACATTTTTACCAGGAGCTACTGTAATCTTTGTATTGTATTGTATGCTAACCGGGGGCCTAGAAACGACAGTAAGGCTCCGTCCCCAGCGCAGACGCAGTGGTCCACAACCCCACGACGACTACCGCAGTCCACTTCACCCCTCCGCCGCCCCACACCGAACCCAGGGTTATAGTGCGGTTCGGCCCCCGGTGAACCTCCCCTCCTCCCCTTCCCTCTCAGGGAACGACTCACATCAGACGAGTGTAACCCCTATGTTTGCGTGGTAGAGTAGTGGTGGTGTACGCGTACGTGGAGAACTTGTTTGCGCAGAAATCGTCGACATAGTGTAGCTGAGACGGAAGAACGGGAACCAGCCCGCATTCGCGGAGGCAGATGGAAAACCGTCAAAAAACCATCCACAGACTGGCTGGCTCACCGGACCTCGGCACAAGTCTACCGGACGGATTCGTGCCGGGAACCAGGCGCTCGTTCCTAATCCGGAAAGCTGTGCGTTAGACCGCATGGTTAACTGTACAGTGATCTTTACTTCATGTTCCTAGTTCAGATTATTGTCATGTGTTTGATACGTGCTGTTACTCATCTAAAACGGAATGAGCACGTAAGTAAAAAAAGAAAATATAACACAGTTTGATTATTCCTTCTATACAGGGTGTTACAAAAAGGACGGCCACACTTTCAGGAAACATTCCTCACACACAAAGAAAGAAAATATGCTACGTGGACATGTGTCCGGAAACGCTTACTTTCCATGTTAGAGCTCATTTTATTACTTCTCTTCAAATCACATTAATCATGGAATGGAAACACACAGCAACACATCGTACCAGCGTGACTTCAAACACTTTGTTACAGGAAATGTTCAAAATGTCCTCCGTTAGCGAGGATACATGCATCCACCCTCCGTCGCATGGAATCCCTGAGGCGCTGATGCAGCCCTGGAGAATGGCGTATTGTATCACAGCGTCCACAATACGAGCACGAAGAGTCTCTACATTTGGTACCGGGGTTGCGTAGACAAGAGCTTTCAAATGCCCTCATAAATGAAAGTCAAGAGGGTTGAGGTCAGGAGAGCGTGGAGGCCATGGAATTGGTCCGCCTCTACCAATCCATCGGTCACCGAATCTGTTGTTGAGAAGCGTACGAACACTTTGACTGAAATGTGCAGGAGCTCCATCGTGCATGAATCACATATTGTGTCCTACTTGTAAAGGCACATGTTGTAGCAGCACAGGTAGAGAATCCAGTATGAAATCATGGCGGTGAATCGAGGAAGTACAGTACATACTGCCGAAACTAAAATGAGCTCTAACATGGAAATTAATCGTTTTCGGACACATGTCCACATAACATCTTTTCTTTATTTGTGTGTGAGGAATGGTTCCTGAAAGTTTGGCCGTACCTTTTTGTAACACCCTGTATATGCCTAAAGAAGTAAAAGAAGGCGTCTTTTAAGTTCCCAGTACTACCAGAAATACTGTATTCACATTCCAGATATCAAATTACGAATTTCTTAAACGTTAGAGAAGTTCTCCCCCAGTTAGGGGAAATACGGCTGGTTATTATAAACGTTCACGGACGGCTCAGTTACGTGAGACTGTCCTTGTGTACCGGAGAGTCACAAAACTGTTCTCCGCAAACAGCCAGAGGGGAAGGACACAGTGCAGCTGGCGGCTGGCGTCTGCAACAACGGGGCTGACAGACCGCTTTGTGCCGGCAGCTTCTGCCGGCTGGAAACGCGCGACTGTCGCCCAGTGGCTGCCTGAAACGCCCTTCTTCAGCCTTCCACTTGTTCCACGATGTAGAATCCAGAATCAGAGTTTTTTACAGGGCACGAATGTGCTGCAACGGATATGCTATCGTAAGAAAAAGACGTATTGGTTTCTCACACCATAGTACTGGGAGAACGCTTCATACTTAACCATCATATACAACCGTTCGTCGGCGAAAGATCCGTACCCAACGACTGGAAAGTTGCACAGGTCACACCAATATTCAGGAAAGGTAGTAGGAGTAATCCACTAAATCACAGGCCAATACCGTTATCGTCGACATGCAGCAGGATTTTAGAAGATTTATTGTGTTCGAACATTATGAATTACCTCGAAGAAAACGGTCTACAGACACAGAGTCAACATGGGTTTAGAAAACATCGTTCCTGTGAAACACAATAAGCTCTTTATTCATATGAATTGTTGAGTGCTATTGACAAGGGATTTCAGATCGATTCCGTATTTCTGGATTTCCGGAAGGCTTTCGACACTGTACCACACAAGCGTCTCGTAGTGAAATTGCGTGCTTAAGAACTATCGTCTCAATTATGTGACTGGATTTGTGATGATTTCCTGTCAGAGAGGTCACAGTTCGTAGTAACTGACGGAAAGTCATCGAGTAAAACAGAAGTGATTTGTGGCGTTCCCCAAGGTAGTATTATGGGCCCTTTGCTGTTCCTTATCTACAGGGTGTTTCAAAAATGACCGGTATATTTGAAACGGCAATACAAACTAAACGAGCAGCGATAGAAATACACCGTTTGTTGCAATATGCTTGGGACAACAGTACATTTTCAGGCAGACAAACTTTCGAAATTACAGTAGTTACAATTGTCAACAACAGATGGCGCTGCGGTCTGGGAAACTCTATAGTACGATATTTTCCACATATCCACCATGCGTAGCAATAATATGGCGTAGTCTCTGAATGAAATTACCCGAAACCTTTGACAACGTGTCTGGCGGAATGGCTTCACATGCAGATGAGATGTACTGCTTCAGCTGTTCAATTGTTTCTGGATTCTGGCGGTACACCTGGTCTTTCAAGTGTCCCCACAGAAAGAAGTCACAGGGGTTCATGTCTGGCGAATAGGGAGGCCATTCCACGCCGCCTCCTGTATGTTTCGGATAGCCCAAAGCAATCACACGACCATCGAAATATTCATTCAGGAAATTAAAGACGTCGGCCGTGCGATGTGGCCGGGCACCATCTTGCATAAACCACGAAGTGTTCGCAGTGTCGTCTAAGGCACTTTGTACCGCCACAAATTCACGAAGAATGTCCAGATAGCGTGATGCAGTAATCGTTTCGGATTTGAAAAATGGGCCAATGATTCCTTTGGAAGAAATGGCGGCCTAGACCAGTACTTTTTGAGGATGCAGCGACGATGGGACTGCAACATGGGGCTTTTCGGTTCCCCATATGCGCCAGATCTGTTTGTTGACGAAGCCATCCAGGTAAAAATAAGCTTCGTCAGTAAACCAAATGCTGCCCACATGCATATCGCCATCATCAATCCTGTGCACTATATCCTTAGCGAATGTCTCTCGTGCAGCAATGGTAGCGGCGCTGTGGGGTTGCCGCGTTTGAATTTTGTATGGATAGAGGTGTAAACTCTGGCGCATGAGACGATATGTGGACGTTGGCGTGATTTGGACCGCAGCTGCAACACGGCGAACGGAAATCCGAGGCCGCTGTTGGATCACCTGCTGCACTAGCTGCGCGTTGCCCTCTGTGGTTGCCGTACGCAGTCGCCCTACCTTTCCAGCACGTTCATCCGTCACGTTCCAAGTCCGTTGAAATTTTTCAAACAGATCCTTTATTGTTTCGCTTTTCGGTCCTTTGGTTACATTAAACCTCCGTTGAAAACTTCGTCTTGTTGCAACAACACTGTGTTCTAGGCGGTGGAATTCCAACACCAGAAAAATCCTCTGTTCTAAGAAATAAACCATGTTGTCCACAGCACACTTTCACGTTGTGAACAGCACACGCTTACAGCAGATCGACGTTAGTGATATGGGCCTGTAATTCAGCTGACTACTCCTATTTCACTTTTTGGGTATTGGTGATACTTGAGCAATTTTCTAGTCTTTAGGTACGGATGTTCCTATGAGCGAGAATTTGTATACAATTGCTACAACCTACAATTCTAACCATAAGTTGAAGTATCACATGAATGTAACATTTTTAGGGTGAGGAATCGGTACTGCTGACCACTTCTATTGCTCGAAAATTATAGGAAAGGAACAACGCAAGTGCTCAGATTAAAACTAAGAACGATCACGTTTTCTCATCTGATGCTTACTGGTTTCTCGCACAAGACCACAAAATAAGGAAGGAACGTTACGTTTTTCAACGTCTCGCCTGCAACGACGTCATTACAGACGCATGACTAGCTTAGTTGGGATTGGGGAAGGCGTGACCTTGTCTAACGAACTATCCCGGCATTCGACTAAAGCGATTCAATAAAACCACGAATAATCTAATTGTGATGGATGAATGCTCAATTGATTCTTCTCCTCCATGAATACAAAGCACGAGAACAGGAAAAGAGAACTGAATAAAGCCTGAACTGCTTAGAAGTCAGTGACAGAACTTTTGAACGTTTGTTTCGAACTATTGAAAGTTACTCTGTTGTTCTTAAATTAATGAATACAACAATAATTTTTTAAGAAATCTGCTGTATCACTTGTTAATTATTGCTTCTTATCACCTGATGACACAATTTCCACTCTGAGGAAACACCCTGTTCTGTCCTGTTAGGAAACGCTAAATTAGATATATTTGTATGGGTCGTATATTATTGATACACAATGAAAGGTCTCTGTTGGATTCCTTTCATGTTAATTTCTTAAATATGTTGTCATTTACGGCATAAATTCCTCTTCTAAATTTACTGTGATGTTTCTGATTATCTGGGAGGAGACTGAGCAGTGGAACGTATTACTTTTACACATAAACAAGAACGATCTGTCACACTACTACACTTTAAAACACAGTTTATATGTAATTCATGTCACACAGTCTCATACGGAACCTACATAGCCCTCAGCTATTCTTTCCGGGAAGATTTCACACACAGTTAGTATGAATTTAGTATACCAGTATGTGGTAATTACATGACGGACAGGATTGCTCTACGAACGTAACTTCTTTGGGTGAAAATTGAATCGGTTGGTTGTGGTTAACTTCCTCTTGCATATGTTTCAACGTTCTTCGTGTGTTATTTTATGAATGCAGTGTTGTATGCAATCTCCCAATCGTGGCTCCATATTTGATGTGGTCCGTAAGATCACAAACTCACATTTTCCCAATCCTAAATAAGGCACCAGCTTAGTTATGACTCAAGTTTAATGTGCTGAAATTTCAATGATCAATGTTAAAATAAATTTCCAAATATAAACTGATTTATTTCTTTTTATTTAAATTCTCTTTTTTACACATGTATCACCGGTTGTCGTATGACTATTAAAAGGTTATAATTAATGTTAGTCTGGTTGGGAATTTGGTAAGCTAGACTGGATACCTGGAGAAACAGTTGCTCAGTAATGCAAGGTTAACTTCCCCAGACAGCTCACAGCTTTTAACCCGCTTTTATTGTCTATCAGCACCACTTTGATAACAATTAGTGCAACAACGTTACAACAAATTTCCTTAAGTTGTAAGAAGAATTTTGTTTCGATATGGTATAAAATGAGTATATAAAAGCTGCCTTGTCAACTATTAACTCATGCTATGAGGCACTGGAATATGATTACTAGTTGCATAGAGACTGTTTGTTCCACGTTGTGTCTCTGTGCCGCAAGTGCCACTGCGACCGTAATCCTACGGACTACTTGAAACAATGCTCACAAATTTGTGAAGTTTACTAAGAAACAGTGGATAGGAGTGGAATCTGGCATGCTGACCATTGACCACAAGCCGTCAGCTCCGCAAATGTGGAAGATTAAATTTAAAAATATGCTAGGTGGTTTTGAACAGCTTAGCAGGCAATTCCGGACTTCTTCACGCAGCAGGACTCAAGTGTTTTATCAAAGGAGTATCTTCAACATGGTGCATCGTTGGCATGATTGCCTCAATGCTTACGAGGATTTTTCTGACTTGCATACCGACTCTGGACTGTACGGTCTTCGAACGGAAACTTTTTGATCGACCCTTTTGAAATAAAAGTAACTAATATAAATACAGTGTGATAATAATTGTAGCTCTTTTGTAAATGTAACATTGCACCAGGCATCAGGGTTATTCCAAGCGTGTTCATAATTTATAATGGAAGACATGAGTGCATAAGCACATTAGTAGTTATATCACAAGTTATATAAAAAATGTTGAGTCCACAGAGGAGAACATAACAGAAATGACAGAATACGAGAAATTACAGGAGAAAAAGAAACTATTCTCGATGCCACAGACAGAACAAATATTAACTTGGTGTGGCCAACTCCAACGACTGGATGATAACCGATGACCAAGAAGAATCTAAGAATGGACATCAGCTGAGCGAAGAAAACATGGAAACCTTCTAGAAGTCGATACAAAATGTTAATAAAGAAAATGTGTTTCTGTCTTACGGCAGGTCTTGTCATGGGGGAAGCCTTGTCAGAGAGGTCCACCGCATGAGTGTCTGGGGAAGTGATCCCAGTGGTGGTTCCCCGTTGCCTTTCACTGATGATGATGAAATGATAATGAAGACAACACAACACCCAGTCCCTGAGCAGAGAAAATCTCCGACCCAGCTGGAAATCGAAGCCGGGCCCCTTGGCGTGACAGACCGCCGCGCTGACCACTCAGCTATCGGGGCGGATAAAATGTTAATAGATGTGGTGAATTCAAGGGTCCTTCAGGATGAAAATATAACAGGCGGGAAACTGGAAGTTGACAAGCGTATTTTTAAAAAAGGAAGTTCCTGTACTGTTCCGAGGGTGGTTTTTTTAAATTTAAATGTCTTAAAATATTTTAACGGTTTTTTTCGTCAGAGGTACCGACTTGGCGTACCGAAGTGTACCGTCACAGTACAAGCACTGAACACTTATTGCCGTTGTGAATTTCTCGGTTAAATCCGGTTTTTTAAAGTATTTTCTTTGTGTACTTAAGTGAAACTGTGAATACTCGATTTAAAATGTTTTCTGAGCGCTACGTACATTTACTGTATGCACCTGATATACAGTCTTACAGATGGTCCGAAGAGAGTCAGGTTTCCGCGGGATCCGATTCTCAAAATAAAATTAAATACAACGGTGTATTGCAAGCTGCCGCTCCCAAAAGACTAAATTTAACTTGCACCAAATTTCGCACTTTTTTCTGCACTTGGGATCAGGCAGTTTACAACTAAGAATTGATTTGCTGTACACGTGGTTTTGACAGCCATTTCGTCATGCACTTGAGATATCAGTTGTTCGCGAGAACTGTCCAAGTGATTATCTGGTCTTGCTGACTTTCAACAAGATATCCTGCATGCAGCGCTGGATTTTACAGTGCACATGCAGTTATGGACAAGAAAATTACGCCAGTGGACGCACCACTTGATGTCAAAGACCTCGTAATATATCATTCGTTAGCCGAGAGCAATTTGAGACACAAATTAAATTTACATATACATCACAGACTGCCTCATTAATGCGCGCAGTAATTATGTTAATATTACAACAATATTTATGGTTCATTACAATTGCATGACATGGAAATGGAAGGAGTGAATTTATGTAGAACATAAAGCTGTTCAATAACGCGCACTTTGAATGAACTAGAGCGTTCAAAGAATACACTATATTCTCAGTTGAGGATTTTACAGTGTGCTTTGTTTTCTTTTTTATATTTATAGCGTTTACGATCGCTGAAATGTGCGTGCGCCGATGGTAATAATGTTATGCTTACAATAAATCTAATTAACTTGGCCTAATACTCAGAAACGCTAAATTTGTTTTTATATCCACTCACACTGCAGTCTGTGCATATTCAGTAGAAGACGTTTCCAGCGAAGTTTGTGTAATACTGTGCGAGGGATTCGTAATCAGTTGTAATTAATAACCAGTATCGAAATATATCATGAACAATAGTCCAGGACGTCATATCACTCTAAAGTTAGATAACAATAGGAATAGTTAGACTTTACATTACTTTTTCTTTCGTTAGACAGTAATAGTTACCTAAAATTGTTATACTACCATCATACAAAACATTTAAAAATAAAAGTGTGAATGCATTCAAATATAAAAATAATTCATATTAACACAGTGTAATTGCCTTGTTTATAATTGTAGCAGTTGACAAGGCATGAGGGTTGTTCCAGATGTATTCATGGATTGCACTGCGAGATTACAAGAATACACGAGTAGTTATATCGCAACTTATACAATTAAACGTGCAAATAAATCAATAAACGTCGTGTAGACTTAAGCCAGATACCAGCTATTCTTTGATTTGACTCCACTTTGGTGCCTTTGTGTCAGTTTAGCTGCATATTTTACCAGTCTACTTCTTCACTGCTCAATACAATTAGAGAATCACTTATTTGAAACCCGTAATTATCTCCCAGTACGACGCAGGTGTTTGAAATTTGGCTCACTTCCCCTGTCAAGATGAGAAACATAGAAGTAGATATCGTCGGTGTAACAAAGGAGCTAAAACCACTTAATAAAGGCAAGGCCTTCGGTCCAGATTGTATACCAGTCAGGTTCCTCTCAGAGTATGCTGATAAAGTAGCTCCATATTTAGCAATTATATACAACCAATCGCTCACAGAAAGATACGTACCTAAAGACTGGAAAGTTGCTCAAGTCACACCAATACCCAACAAGGGAAATACGAGTAATCCGCTGTATTACAGGCCTACATCACTAACGTCGATTTGCAGTAGGGTTTTGGAACATATACTCTATTCAAACATTATGAAGTACCTCGAAGAAAACGATTTACAGACATATAGTCAGCACGGGTTCAGAAAATATCGTCCTTGTGAAACACAACTAGTTCTTTATACTCATGAAGTAATAAGTGCTATCGACAGGAATTGTCAAATTGATTCAATATTTTTAGATTTCCAGGGTGGCTTTCGACACCGTTCCTCACAAGCGTCTTCTAACCAAAGTGCGTGCCTACGGAGTATGGTCTCAGTTGTACGACTGATTTCCTGTCAGAAAGGTCACAGTTCATAGTAATAGACGTAAAGTCATCGACTAAAACACAAGTAATATCCGACGTTCCCCAAGGAAGTGTTACGGGCCGTCTGTTGTTCCTGATCTATATTGACGACATAGGAGACAATCTGAGTAGCCGTCTTAGAATGTTTGCAGATGATGCTGTCATTTACCGTCTTCTAAAATCATCAGATGATCAAAAGACTTAAAAAATGATTTAATAAGATATCTGTATGGTGCGAAAAGTGGCAACTGACCCTGAATAAGGAAGAGTGTGAAGTTATTCACATGAGTACTAAAAGAAATCAGCTTAATTTCGATTACGGGATAAGTCACACAAATCTGAAGGCTGCGAATTCAACTAAACACTGAGGAATTATAATTAAAAATAACCTAAATTGGAACGATCCCATAGATAATATTGAGGGTAGAGCAAACCAAAGACTGCGATTCATTGGCAGAACACCTAGAAGGTGCAACAGGTCTACTAAAGAGATTGCTTACACAACGCTTGTCCGCCCTGTTCCGGAGTATTGCTGTGCGGTGTGGGATCCGCATCAGGTGGGACTGACGGATGACATCGAAAAAGTACAAAGAAGGGCAGCTCGTTTTGTATGCTCGCGAAATAGGGGAGATAGTGTCACAGACATGATACGTGAAATGGAGTGGCAATCATTAAAACAAAGGCGTTTTTCGTTGCGAGGGGATCTTCTCACGAAATCACCAGTTTTTTCCTTAGACTGCGAAAACATTGTGTCGGGAGCCACCTACATAGGGAGAAATGATCATCTCGATAAAATAATAGAGTTCATGGCTCGCAAAAAAAAAAAAAAAATAATTGCTCGTTATTCCCGCGTGCCGTTCGAGTGTGGAACGGTAGAGAGACAGCTTGAAGGTGGTTCATTGAACCCTCTGCGAGGCACTTTATTGTGAAATGCAGAGTAATCACGTAGTTGTAGATGTAGATGTAAAGTTGCAAACGCGTGGCAAACTGCTACGTCACCCTTGGACTTGCCGATGGTTCAGACCGTAAGGTGTCGACACATACAAACAAAAGGCAAGAGCTACTACACTCATGTGAGGTGCGAAGTGGTTTAACGATGTATAATTGGCAACAAATTTCACCATAATTATGCCGTATCACTCGATGGGAGACACATTACACCCTAACTTATCACATTTCACCCCTTCATTTGACGTCCTTACGATGAAGGTCAGCACCGCGATGTCTAGTGTTGAAATAAGGTGAGTTTTTAGTGGGTGGTCGAGGAAAACATTATGAACGCACTGCCGTTCAGAATCGGCAAGAAAAGGCCCCATAAGGTAGCATAATGAGCATAAATGAAACCACCTGTTCCGTAAGGACGTTCATTGTTTTTTCGCATTAGAAATCGACACTTTGCAGTGCCATGTACAACAGGACGACGATCTTGACAAATTTTGTCACTGCTGACACCACCCCTCACCGGACAATTAAACCCTTTTTTAAGGACGTCACGGACTGCTAACCGACTGAACGTGGTCATAGAAAACGATAGAAACCGCGATTTCAGCGTATCAGTCGATTGTTTTTGTCACAGTCGTGGGCATACGCACCTCATCAAGATCACTTTGCTGTGTTAGTATGTTTGAGTGAGCGGGAGGCTGACGTTTTTAGTGAACACCTGAATGCAACATGGAACGGTGGTTATGATAAAACAGCAGTGTTTGCATAACCGAATGTCACGCAAGGCTCAATTTGTTGAAAACGAGCAAGAGTTTAATAATGAAAATATTATGGCAAAACCTCCAAAAAGTCTGCAGTCCAAAACTTAGTGCAAAAATAACGGGAAACGGCTCTATAGCAAATAAAAACCGTAACTATCCGGAAAGAGTTGGTACACCGGAAAGCATTGCTCGATTGTAAGAAAGCCTGGAACAAAGTCCGACGAAATATCAATATGCGGAAGCGGGAATTAAGAGAACATCGTGTCTAAACTATATCTAAGAGGATTTTCACCTATATGCTTACAAATCTATTGCCGTATTCAAGTTAAAGCGTCCAAATGAACTTTCGCGTGTTGAGTTCTGCCGGTGGTTACTTGATAAAGTGCAATCTGAACTTCTGAATCCTCAGATGAGGCCTGGTTCACACAATTAGAGCATGTGAACTCACACACAATGCGCCATTGTATACCAGAAAATCTCCATCAGTTCTTCGGGGAGGTGTTGCACTATCTCAAGATTGGTGTCAGGTATACACTGCCTCGTGTCCGCATCGTAACACGATCCTTTCATCGAATTACACTCCTGGAAATTGAAATAAGAACACCGTGAATTTATTGTCCCAGGAAGGGGAAACTTTATTGACACATTCCTGGGGTCAGATACATCACATGATCACACTGACAGAACCACAGGCACATAGACACAGGCAACAGAGCATGCACAATGTCGGCACTAGTACAGTGTATATCCACCTTTCGCAGCAATGCAGGCTGCTATTCTCCCATGGAGACGATCGTAGAGATGGTCGATGTAGTCCTGTGGAACGGCTTGCCATGCCATTTCCACCTGGCGCCTCAGTTGGACCAGCGTTCGTGCTGGACGTGCAGACCGCGTGAGACGACGCTTCATCCAGTCCCAAACATGCTCAATGGGGGACAGATCCGGAGATCTTGCTGGCCAGGGTAGTTGACTTACACCTTCTAGAGCACGTTGGGTGGCTCGGGATACATGCGGACGTGCATTGTCCTGTTGGAACAGCAAGTTCCCTTGCCGGTCTAGGAATGGTAGAACGATGGGTTCGATGACGGTTTGGATGTACCGTGCACTATTCAGTGTCACCTCGACGATCACCAGAGGTGTACGGCCAGTGTAGGAGATCGCTCCCCACACCATGATGCCGGGTGTTGGCCCTGTGTACCTCGGTCGTATGCAGTCCTGATTGTGGCGCTCATCTGCACGGCGCCAAACAGGCATACGACCATCATTGGCACCAAGGCAGAAGCGACTCTCATCGCTGAAGACGACACGTCTCCATTCGTCCCTCCATTCACGCCTGTCGCGACACCACTGGAGGCGGGCTGCACGATGTTGGGGCGTGAGCGGAAGACGGCCTAACGGTGTGCGGGACCGTAGCCCAGCTTCATGGAGACGGTTGCGAATGGTCCTCGCCGATACCCCAGGAGCAACAGTGTCCCTAATTTGCTGGGAAGTGGCAGTGCGGTCCCCTACGGCACTGCGTAGGATCCTACGGTCTTGGCGTGCATCCGTGCGTCGCTGCGGTCCGGTCCCAGGTCGACGGGCACGTGCACCTTCCGCCGACCACTGGCGACAACATCGATGTACTGTGGAGACCTCACGCCCCACGTGTTGAGCAATTCGGCGGTACGTCCACCCGGCCTCCCGCATGCCCACTATACGCCCTCGCTCAAAGTCCGTCAACTGCACATACGGTTCACGTCCACGTTGTTGTGGCATGCTACCAGTGTTAAAGACTGCGATGGACCTCCGTATGCCACGGCAAACTGGCTGACACTGACGGCGGCGGTGCACAAATGCTGCGCAGCTAGCGCCATTCGACGGCCAACACCGCGGTTCCTGGTGTGTCCGCTGTGCCGTGCGTGTGATGATTGCTTGTACAGCCCTCTCGCAGTGTCCGGAGCAAGTATGGTGGGTCTGACACACCGGTGTCAATGTGTTCTTTTTTCCATTTCCAGGAGTGTACGTAGATACGTGGCCTAGATACGGTCCAACCCTTGAGGTTTCTGCCGAAACCCACCATTTTATTAATTTTTTTTGAAGTACCAGTGCCTTTAACATGAGACCACCGACGCTATGAAAACCCTGACTCAGAGCTTTCAATGAAATTGTGGGTTGCGCAGAAAATGCTGAGGTTCAAAGGGGCAAGCAATAAATCACAGAACGTCCTGGAACAAACTGACTGTCGTGTGGGCTGCCGAATACGAAGGCGTACAATACAAAACTTTCTACCCCTCTTGTTGGATTATCGGAGACGCCTTAGAGAGTGAAATTAAGCACTTGTTTTATGTTTTTCAGCACATGAACAGCAAAAGACACGAAAACAAATCTTAGTTTCATAGGCGGTTCGTCTGTTCTCTTTTGGGCGATGCGATTTTTTTTACATTTCTCTTAGTCGTTGACTAGACATATTGACTAAAATCAGAGGATTTCGTAGAGTCCTGGGAAAAACGTTCCGTTCACATTTTTCGCCTTATGTTGCTTTGTGTGACACCCTTGTGATGCAGTAAATTTCACAAATGCAAGATAATATATCTTGTTCGTCGTCATGGTTGGATAAACGCCTATTCGATACTTTTCCGTGCAGTATGCCCTTCAGCGATACTCACCAAGCTGTTGCTACTTGTCCTTAACGTCATTACCCAGACTCCACCAGGTCGTTGTCTCCCTGTCTCGTGCAATCCGGCAAAGAATTTCCTTGAAACGTCTACAATTCTTTCACCTGGATGCATTTCCTACATCTGCATCTATACTCCGCAAACCAACTGAAGGTGTGTGACGGAGGGTACTTCTGGTACTACTGACTAAACTTCCCCCCCCCCCCCCCCCCTCCCTTACTAGTTCCATTCGCTATTCGCGAATGAGAAGTATTACTGTCGGTAACCCTCCGTGTTTGCTGTAAGATCTCGAATTTTCTCATAGCCATCATTACGATAGACGTATGTGGGAGATATTAGTATTTTGTCCTACTCTTTCCCAAACGTACTCTCTCGGAATTTGAATAGTGAACCTGACCGTGATGCACGACGCTTATTTTTGCAGAGTCTGTCACTGGAGTTTGTTGAGTATCTGCGTAACGCTCTCGCACCAACTGAGCGTTCCCACACTGTCTTAAGATTCCCAGACTGGAACCTAGTTTTCCTACTATTTGTTTTATGTGGCCGTTTTATTTAAGGCCGCTCTGGATAGTTACTTCTCCATATTTTACAATAGATACTGTTCCCAGCATTTTGTCACCAACAATATAGTTGTACAGTAATAGATATCTGCGGACTGTCTTAAACTGCTTCCGATAGTTTCTAATGGATCATTTATATACACTTCTAACAGTAATGGTTCTAAATTACAATCACTCTTCCTTGGGGTACTCTGGAAATTATCCTTACATGTGTCGGTTTTGCCCCCTTAAGAGCTGGCCACTGTGGCCGAGCGGTTCTAGGTGCTTCAGTCCGGAACCTCGCTGCTGCTACACTCGCAGGTTCGAATCCTACCTCGGGCGTGGGTGTGTGTGATGTCCTTAGGTTAGTTAGGTTGAAGCAGTTCTAAGTCTAGAGGACTGATGACCTCAAATGTTAAGTCCAATAGTGCTTAGACCCATTCGAACGATTTGAACCCCGTCAAGAGAGACATGTTGAGTTCCATCTTTTGAATCCAGTTGCAAGTATGTTCCGATGCTTGGTAAGGTCGTATTTCTTCGCTAAACGGTAAGTGCACGTCGCTGTCAAATGCTTTCCTGAAGTCAAGGAACACAACAGCAACCTGAGCGCTGGTGTATACAGCACTGTTGACCTATTTTGAAAAATGTAATTGCCTTACCTTCTGATGAAGTCACCCTTAAAGGTGACGAAACCTGGTCACGGTATATAGAAAACCTATGCAACCGCTTGGCAGATTTTTTACATATTTTTCAAATTTGTGTATACGGTTTCTGCAACGTCAGCCATATTCAAAGTTGTACTGTTGACTTATATATGTTCATTTTTGTGGAGGGGAGTTTCGTTTTCCAGAAGGTCATAATACCTGAGCACAAAACATGTTCCATAATTCTGCAACAGGCCAATAATGATGTGCACGTATCCTATGGCCCCTCTAGAAAACGGGAATAGCCTGGCATTTTTTCTAGTCGCTGGATGCCCTTCATTGCTCCAGCAACCTATGATAAATGCTGTTAAAAGGATAGCAAGTTCTATAGTATAATCTGTGTATAACCTTACAGCCATGTCATCTGGTGCAGACGACTTTCAGCTACTAAGAGACTGCAGCTGCTTTTCTATTCCGCGATCACTCATCTCAATATCTGCCCTTTCAGCATTAGCGCGATGATTGAAAGGATAGAACGTACTGAGATCTTGCGCGGCGAAGCATATCCGAAGGACCGGATTCAGTATTTTGGCCTATTTCTGCCATCTTCCGTCTCGGTGCCCGTGTGGTCAGTGGGTGCCTGAGTAGATGATTTAGAACCGCTTCCTGATTTGACGTAAGACCAAAACTTCTTAGGACTACGGCTCAGATAGACTGGCAAAATTTTAATTTGAAAGTCATTGAACGCATCTCTCGTAGCTCTCTTTATCCTCCTATTCCCGGCCACCGCCATTTTATTCTCTCTAAAGTAACGTCAGGAATGTAACACGCTTAAAGGGAATGACGGGTTGATACAGCAGCGGCTGATATACTGCCCAAACTTCGCCCAGTCCAACTGCTTGCCTTTCTTCTAATGACCTTGTCGTCGGTTAGGGATACTAACCTTCCTTCGTCTTTTTCCTAATGAATTTGTGCACTTCCGGTGAGCCCTCCATATTGCCGCAGTCTTTTGATTAGCAGTGGTGTCACTTTCTAGCTGCAGCGGAATTATGTAAATCTGGTCCCCTCGGGTTTCCAGAATGAAGTAGATAATAAAGGACGGCGCCACTGCTTGAGGAGGAAATGGAAGCCGGTGCGTATCAACGGCGGTGCTCGGCGGGTCCCTCCTTCCTCCTCGCCAGATGAAGGCGGCACGTAAATATCCGGCTCCCCGGCGCTTCCCTCGGCCCGAAATGATCAGCGCCGCTCTCATTTCTTAATGGCAGCCTCGCCTCCCCCTGCTTAGCGCGGGGCTCGCCGCTCCAGCAGAGTGTTTGTAGGTCAGCCCGGCCTTGCTCCTTACCTTCTGCGCTGGGCTGAGACATGTACAAAACTCAGACCGGACGCACTGCAGCAGACGCAAGTAGACTTAATTACCGGGGGATAATAGCTGCCGACGAGAAAGAGCTGCGCTTTCTGCAAAGGTACGTTACCGTGCAACCAGGGTTAGAATACACTACTGGCCATTAAAATTGACACACCACGAAGATGACGTGCTACAGACGCGAAATTTAACCGACAGGAAGAAGATGCGACGATATACAAATGATTAGCTTTTCAGAGCATTCATACAAGGTTGGAGTCGGTATCGACACATACAATGTGCTGACATGAGGAAAGCTTCCAACCGATTTCTCACAAACAGCAGTTGACCGGCGTTGCCTGGTGAAACGTTGTTGTGATTCCTCGCGTAAGGAGGAGAAATGCGTACCATTACGTTTCCGAATTTGATAAAGGTGGGATTGTAGCCTATCGCAATTGCGGTTTATCGTATTGCGACATTGCTGCTCGCCTTGGTCGAGATCCAATAACTGTTAGCAGAATATGGAATCGGTGGGTTCAGGAGCGTAATACGGAACGCCGTGCTGGATCACAATGGTCTCGTATCACTAGCAGTTGAGATGACAGGTATCTTATCCGCATGGCTGTAACGGATCGTGCAGCCACGTCTCGATCCCTGAGTCAACAGATGGGGGCGTTTGCAAGAGAACAACCATTTGCACGAACAGTTTAACGACGTTTACAGCAGTATGGACTATCAGCTCGGAGACCATGGCTGCGGTTACCCTTGACGCTGCGCCTGCGATGGTGTATCAACGACGGACCTGGGTGCACGAATGGCAAAACGTCATTTTTTCGGATGAATCCAGGTTCTATTTACAGAATCATGATGGTTGCATCCGTGTTTGGCGACATCGCGGTGAACGCACATTGGATGCGTGTATTCGTCATCGCCATACTGGCGTATCACCCGGCGTGATGGTATGGGGTGCCATTGGTTACACATCTAGGTCACCTCTTATTCACATCGACGGCACTTTGAACAGTGGACGCTACATTTCAGATGTGTTACGACCCGTGGTTCTACCCTTCATTCGATCCCTGCGAAACCCTACATTTCAGCAGGATAATGCACGACCGAATGTTGCAGGTTCTGTAGGGGCCTTTCTGGATACAGAAAATGTTCGACTGCTGCCCTGGCCTGCACATTCTCCAGATCTCTCACCAACTGAAAAGTCTGTTCAATGGTGGCCGAGTAACTGGCTCGTCACAATATGCCAGTCACTACTCTTGATGAACTGTGGTATCGTGTTGAAGCTGCATGGGCAGCTGTACCTGTACACGCCATCCAAGCTCTGTTTGACTCAATGCCCGGGCGTATCAAGGCCGCTACTACGACCAGAGGTGGTTGTTCTCTGTACTGATTTCTCAGGACCTATTCACCCAAATTGCGTGAAAATGTAATCACATGCCAGTTCTAGTATAATATATTTGTCCAATGAATACCCGTTTATGATCTGCATTTCTTCTTGGTGTAGCAATTTCAATGGCCAGTAGTGTAGATGCGATAAGCATAGATTAAAATGCGCGCGCTGCTTTTAAATCCCTAAAACCTCCCTGTTTTGGAGACAGCAGAAGTAACAACTAGAGTAATACTTCCATCGTTATCACCGTTTCACAGAAAAAACAATTCAGAGTTTTTTTCTGTGCCCATTTTTACAATTTTCTAACTTAGCCCACCCTGCCGGTAGCCTGAAATCGCAAAGAAACATCCTTTGCTGCTGTCCATTTGCTCCATCTGTGGCAGTTCATCCCTCAATGCAATTACGCCACCATTGGTGAACGAAATAATTTTAGGCATAGTAGGGTCAATCCCCTGAACCACGCTACCTTAAATGGCAGAGTTTGACGATAGCCATCAACTGAATCTTAATGGGCTACTTAAGTAGTTTGAAGATTCAGTATTAATCGAGAAATACAGGAATATAAGAGGTGCGACAATAAAATAATGAGACTGATTTTCATTGCAAGATGTGGCAACACTGCAGGCTTGCGTAGGCACAATAACTTCGACCTTGGTCTATAAGCTGCTTCTAGTCCAAGTGACACATCGATGCAACTGCTCAGTCGTGAGTTGTGCTGTAATAAGTTAACACGTGTTTGTGTCTCTCCTCACGGAAATGGAACCGCATAATATTGCGCAACGGTACGCCATTTCTTTTTGCGTTAAATTAGGTGAAAACGTGACGACACCTTACAGTAAGTTTCAGATGGCTTTTGGAGAGAAATTATCTCATGACCTCAAGTTTTTCGTTGGCATAAAATGTTTAGTTAAGGCAGAATGAATGTTGAAGATGAAGATAGCAGTGGACGACCATCAACCTCACTGACGGATGTCCACTTGGCCAGGGTGCGTGAACTCGTACGATCTGATTGAAGATTATCCGTGAGAATGATTGCAGAAGAACTGAACACAATCGAGAAACGGTTCATCTGCTAATAACGGAAGATCTTGGTATGAGGAAGATTTGAGCAAAAATGATCGCCAAAAATCTCACACCACAACAGCGAGGAACATGTAAAAATGTGGCAACCGATCTGTTAGAGCAAACGGAAATCGATCCAGAATTGTTGAGCGGTGTTATGACTGGTGATGAAAGTTGGTTTTTTCAGTACGATCCGGAGACAAAACGCCGAAGTTTGCAATGGTGCTCAGAGGGATCACCCACACCAAAAGGCCGTAAAATGCACGCTTGTGTGCTTCTTTGACGCCAAGGGAATTGTTCATAAAAACTGGATGCCTCCTGCACAAACATTTAGCCAATATTACTACAAAGAAATTTTAGAAAGCGCTGGAAAAAGTGTGTGCAACCAGAAGGGATCTACTTTGAAGGAGACAACACTAAACTTGACTAAAACGGTAAGCAACATTTTTTTTTCACATTAGTCTCATTGCTTTATTGTCGCACTTAGTATAGCGTATGGCTTCGGTAGGGAACGTGAAGACAAGGCTGAATTAATTATATCGCGCTCCATAACAGATACAAGCGATTATAAGTGGTAGAGTGGAAGTTACCCCGTCATGCAGTTCACAGTGGTTTGCAGAGTAGACGGATACGTAAGTAGATGAAGATGAAGATACTAGTGGAACAGTTTTGCTACGAGTCGCCACTCTAGATTTGACCTACGAGACAAGTTTAAATTTCCAGAATGAAACTTTCTCTCTTCAGCGGAATGTGCGCTGATATGATTTTCAGGCAGATTAAAACCGTGTGCCGGACCGAGACTTGAACTCAGTACCTTTGGCTTTCGGGTTTAAATTTTCACAAAACTGTCACCACTGACGTAAGCCTTCACTCAAATAAATTCTCAGACCTTACCATTAGGGAGGGAACAATAACTTCCAAACTCACCCAGCATCTTCATGTGAATCTTTATATTCCACGGAAACAATCTCCGGAATCTTTAAATTATAAGCTGTTAAGGTAACAGATCAAAGAGATCTCGAAGTGCAACCAGTCGCACATCATCAAACACTCTTCCACCGAAACAATCTGATTTATTTTCTCACTAGCAAGCCGCCATATCAAATCCATTGTTTTGACCAACATCTACAGCGAACTATTCGCTTAACAATATGTGACCTGCTTGTGCTCCTTCATCCGACTATGCCAAATCGCAGTGTACTCACATTCCTAAGCTGTCATCATCAGGATCAATAGCACTGCGTAACTGAAGATCAAGCAACAAAACGAAGTACAGACAAGTATTAAGGCTCCTACAGCTGTGATGTCAATACTTGGCCTGAAGGACAGGATGTTCTCAGCAAGCACCACGAGTCTCGACTGAAGTTTTTGAAGAGTACCAGTGTGTGATATTTTCTAAACCAAACGAACTCAAGACCGGCCTAGAAACATGCGGAATGAAGGACGCTAAATTTTCTGACTTCGATGCCATGTGGCAGGTTGCTGCAGCGCTCCGGGTATGGAGTCATGTACTGCGACTGATGGATTGTCCCGCATCATGTTGGATAAAACCTAATAGAATTACCTACAGTTTTACCCATAGCAGAACTGTATTCATTTTTGTATTTTTTAGACATGTTCGTACTATTATTTTGTTATTTATTAAATTTTTCTATGTAGTCCCTTGCCTTCTTCTCCATCTCGATCCACAGTCACTAATTTTCCTTTTCTTCCCTTTTATCTTTCTTCCGTTTCTACACGATTTTATTATCACATTAATGCTAGTAATGGTTTAATAATGTGCTCTTGATATGGGAATCAGGGCAGTACAGTAAACTAGCCGGTTGGGGTGGTCGAGCGGTTCTAGGCCCTAGAGTCTGGAACCGCGCGACCCCTACGGCCGCAGGTTCGAATCCTGCCTCGGGCATGGTTGTGTGTGATGTCCTTAGGTTAGTTAGTTTTAAGTAGTTCTAAGTTCTAGGGGACTGGTGACCTTAAAAGTCCCACAGTGCTCAGAGTCATTTTAACCTGTACAGAAAACTGAATATAACGAGAAATACCCTAATTGCTTTGTGGATAATAACAACTGTGACGCATGGTCTACATAGCACCGAGGCTCCAGGGCAGGGCTGCACAGTCCACGGCCCGCACTTGTGGCACTTACATAGTCACAGAGAGGAGTTTGCGGCCCGCGTTACCAGCAATTCTGTACACCCTTGCTCTAGGGTGCAGGTTATGTGAAAAAAAATTAAAATAAATTTATAAATGCCTCTACCATTGAGAGTCGGAGCTTGGAACTTTCGATGAAATTCCACTCATGCTCATGGAAATGTAACCGTGATTTTAAACTTCGTATCCGACAAGAGATACTTCCGATTTCTACTGATCATACATTTCTGTTCTAAGAAAATGAATGATTGCCCCAAATTACGACTCCTATCTTTCGTCCCTAAGAACGTCAAGAACTCACTTCAGTCCCTCCAAGGGAGTTTAGTATCTATTTCTCACGTTCAAAATTTGCTACTAATTCCTGAAAGTATTTAAAATTTCGGCTTTTGTGCTAGTCAGAGCAATGTTATGCAAATTGCGGCTTCCTTTCGTGCAGTATTTTTATTGTTTAATAGTCACCGGAGTTCCCTACCTTCACGGGAAAATCTCTAACTGCCGAAGAAATTCCACAAGGCTCTTGGTGGAATACTCTGTTATCAAAGGAAACCAGTTCAGAGAGCCGCAACGGAAGTTCGGTCTCCTCTGAGGTCGAACCTCGGGAAACATTCCAGCCTGCTCGTTCCTATGGGCATTGGTCCGAGTAGAATATGATAAAGACTACATATAAAATGATAAAATACCGTCCGTAGTTGATGGGATATAGTTTAATGAAATATTACGTCTCTCACAAGGAGAGGTCCACAGCAGTGGGATTGACTTTTTGAAACCGTCTATATGGTTATGTAGGTTAAGATCCAAGATATCACACTGTAGCCGTTCACCCTGGTGGGTCTTCATTTGCGAGTAACTGACGAAAAGAAATTCGGAATTGTATGTGACACAGAGTAGCTATAAAAATGGTATAGCATCTCGTATGGTTGCATGGTCTGTCGGATAGGATAGTAACTCCACATGCAGGTGGTTGTGGGTTCAATTTTTGAAAATGTGCTCTATCCACTTTTTATTCTTAAATCTTTATCTAACTGATTTAACTGTAATTTTTTATTTCCATTCCTGCATTACATAATTTTAATCATAATATCATATTCTTCATTTGCTCTCATTTTTCTTCCTATCATCCTTTTTCCACTTGATATCTTTGTTCATGTGCCTTTAAGTAATTTTATGTCTTATGTTTTTGGTCCACGTTATTGCGTTCTTTCTATCTATTTCTCGTTTTGTTTGAATTTCGTTATATTTATAAACCTTTATTTCATTTAAATCTTCATGTGCGTTATTTTGTACATAGTGCAATAGGTATTAGGTTATGTTTTAAATGTTTGTATGACGATTACCAGCAAAACAAATTGCACATCTGGTAACGAAAAATAATTTTTTCACACCACTGCACAGGAAATATAAATAGATTATTTGGACTTC
The DNA here is from genome assembly GCF_023897955.1 of Schistocerca gregaria. Classification (NCBI taxonomy): domain Eukaryota; kingdom Metazoa; phylum Arthropoda; class Insecta; order Orthoptera; family Acrididae; genus Schistocerca; species Schistocerca gregaria. The sequence continues at coordinate 784,845,629 of NC_064920.1, forward strand.
TGTTCTTTAACTGATAAATCGGAAATTTCAAATAATTGAATTTTATAATAGATAAGTATAATACCTTGTGAGTGTGGCCAGAAGTACATCGGACAAACAGTGCGCAGTGTGGAACAACGCAGGAAAGAACATGAGAGGTATTACCGCCTACGTTGTCCAGAGAAATCTGCGTTAGCTGAGCATGCGTTAGAAAACGGTCACCACATAAAATTTGACGATACCTCTGTCGTGGCTCGCACTAACGGTTTCTGGGACAGTTTAATAAAGTATGCTATTGAAATAAAAATTACCGCAAACACCCTGAATAGAGACGGTGGCTTGCAGCTCAGTGCTGCATGGGGTCCAGCGATCGCGCTCTTGAAGAGGGCACGTCGAACGCCGACTCAAAACATGCCCTTATATGGCAGTGACGTCACAGCTGGCAGCTAGCGTATATAAGGGCGCACCAACAGCCCACTGGCAGTCATAACACTTGACAATGGCCAAGGAGTGCTTGGCGGAAAAGTCGTGTAGTTTTAAGTAATTGACGTGGTTGGAAACCCGAGAACATTTTATTCAATGTTATCGCCGCGAGACTCTGCCTTCATACATCATGTATAATCAAATTGAAATTCCCAAAAAATTCCAGTTAGAAAAGGAATGATGCAAAGAAATAATGAAACAAATTAAAAAAGTTCATACGGTGATTAAAATAGTGTGACAAAGGAATAGAAATAAAAAATTACACACAAATCAATTAATTGAATAATAATAGTGCGCAAAGTCAGTTAGGAAAAAGATTTAAAAAATAAAAAAAAAATGTTACTGCACCTGACGAGATTCGACCCAACAACCTCTAGCACATGTAGCAATTCTATCCACTGCACCGCACAACCGGACTACGTAGATCGATAATTTTAACGTCATTGAACATCGTGCAAAATTCAGAAATTTGTTTTGTCACTTACTCGCAAACGCGAGTCCACAAGGGAGAATGGCTAAAGGGTGCGACTCCTGGGATCTTAATCTGAATCACCGTCTGTTTGCTTGCAAAAAGTCGATCCCACCGCTGGGGACCTCTCCTTGTCTGTGTCACTGGCAGAGAAACGAGATAAGATGTTCGAACGTCAGTAAAGGGTGCAGTTAGCTGCTGAAGTGAAGACAGTAGATTCATAGTGTAGAATATAAGTTATTCCCTCACTGGTGTACATGAGGCCGAAGTTTGCAATGTGACAGTTGTAGTTTACGTTCGGCAGTACCTGTAGTAATAATATTCCTATTGTATTACGTCCATGAAAGTTACGAGCATTGAAAACTTTATCAAAATGGCCACCTCGTTCGACTTCTGCGTAGTGTGTTTCGCCGAACTTTCTAGTCATTGCGTTCCACACGAAAACGTAGTGAACCGATAGCAGTTTGGCGCAGTGGTCGCGTGCATTCAATAGCCCTGCCTACATGCTGGCCGCAGTCACGGAACAGAACGGCGCGTGTTCCCGCACCACGCCGGACCTCTATGCTTGCCTGTTCCCTTCCGGGGACGCTCCCGCTGACGAGACAACTTCTACATTTACGTCTATCACCGTAAGCCACCTGACGGTGTGTGGCAGAGGGTACCACTGGTACCTATCTGATCCCCTCCCTCACTCTTACGTTTGCGAATGGCGCGTGCGAAAAATGAGCATCGGTCAGCCTCTGTATTAGCACTAATTTTTCGAATTTTATCTTTGCGTTCGTTCCATGAGACGTTATCCACCTCTTCCCGGAAAGTACGCTCCCCCAATTTCAATAGTAAACCTCTCCGTGATGCACAAAGTCTCTCTCGTATCGTCTACCACTGGAGTTTGTTGTTTGTTGATCATCTCTGTAACACTCTCGTGCCAACTAAACGATCCCGTGACGGAACACACTGCTCTTCGTTGGATCTTCTGTATATCTTCTATCAGTCTAGGGTGACCAGACGTCTGGATAAATCCAGACCTGTCCTCCTATTTATCTCTGTGTCCGGGGTCCGGGCGGATTTTAACATTGTCCTCCTATTTCGCGAAGTTCACCGTAACAGAATTAAATTTGCTATTATTCCCGTTTTATCGCTCATTCCTTAAATATGTTCAGGTGCCAACAGGATCCTCGATATTATCGATCACAATTTACATAACGCAATTCAGCATGGGGCTGCTAATATTTCTGTTGATTTGTGTCGTCGTGAAAATTCATAATTATATTTTTTCTATTTAATTTGTTAGAACGGAACAGTTACACTCTTTCTGCGAATTTTTTGACGTAAATTATAAACAAATCCTGTCTCATGTGAAACTAGGTGATTCTCTCTTTTGCCAGCCATTGAAAGGTTACTGAAATCTGAAAGCAAGTCACTAAACGTTTCGTTTCAGGTTCGTGTTTTTTTAGTAGGTTAGGTAAAGCCTACTTGTGACATTTGCACTCATTGATGACTGTTCAACTGAATATTCTTCAACTAAAAAGGACAATTCTATGCTTCAAGTGACTGAAATTTTAGATTCTGTTTGTAACGTGTCTGAGGACCGATTAAATGAAAAATTCATTTCCCTAAAGTATTTTAAACATAGCTGAACAACATCAACGGTTTCACGTAATAATATTATAAACAGCCAACCAGAATGAAATTTCTGTTATTCCACTTTAAAATCAATTGAAGATTCTAGATGATCCGGCTGCAGTGCATGCATAACGATTAATTCGAGAGTATAATCTTGTTGTTATAAGAAAATATTTTGACACTGTAAGTAAATCCACACAAGGAACTTGTTTTGAAGAGCAGCCGCGATTCAGAAGTTGTCACTTTCAGGCGAAATTCCTGAATGGAACGTACAATAGGAAGTCGTATGGAGGTATCGTTTTTCTTTCCAGCATTTTTCAGACGTAATTTACAATCGTATATGCTGTCACTGTGGAGAGGTAAATACAAGTAATGTCGTAGCTGGACAATAACAAGTTTACGAACATAACTGGGCAGGAAAACTGAACCAAAAATAATTCCGTAGAACACAGAAACATACAATTTCTCGTCGCATCCGCGTAGTCTGCTCCCATTACTACAATTTCTATCTGTCTAGGCGATTACTAAAGACATAAGGTATTGCAGACCAGAAAACTCCAAGGATTAGGTACAGCTGCTTAGCTATAAACGTCTGTTCCTTCAAGCACTGGGAACTTGATCTTGAATGGTGTATCATAAATGTGGATCTTGTAGGTAACGGTGATGAATGCATCTGGAAAGTAATATCGTACATAAGTGTTTGATGAATGTGATAGAGAAAGGAGTGAAAACTAAGGGACCGCCGAGCTTAACGTCCCAATCCGTTGAGTAGATCACTATCAACATTGTCGCATCGCCTCACTCTACGAGATCTTTTTGCTAATAAAAGTACACATCGTGCTTTAATTGCTACAAGCAATGTTTACATGTATAATTAATTGGGATCTTCTGATTTGTCCATTTTTTGCACTTATCTCCCGCTATAGAAGTTATCTCGATCTGAATGGCATGAATAATTGCAACAATAATAATTTTTTTCGTTTTTTATTAAATTTACTGAAATTTAGTGTCAGTTGCCACTTTGTAAAATATCCAAATGTTCCATCTTTTGCTTAGCGTCAGATAAATCTGTACTGCTGATGGACAAATATTGTCTATGGGTGCAATAAAGTACGTTAGTTTTGAAAAGACGCCCAACGTAAGTTAACCAGACAATAATTTTGCTTAAAATTACAAACGCCATGTTTCCGAGCGTATTTTGGCCGGATAAGGGTCACACAATCTACCTCTAGCGAATCTGAACCAATATATAAATGTGTAGTAATCTTGCACAGTCTTGCAATTACGAAAATTTTTAGTCGCCTACGTAATCTTTCCTACAATTAGTCCTTCATACGTTTAGAATGACGTGACGAAAAATCAATTAATGAATCATAATCGAGTCTTTTATTTCATTTGTCGCAGTTCTGACAAAGAATATTTTGGTAGCAAATGTAGCTTCATTACGTTCATACGCTTTATCTTGTGTGATGCTTGTAGAACGTGAGTTATCCTCACTAAGAAGAAAGGGAGAATGGGACATGAAAGTGTAAAGCGTGTCACAGATACTGTGGCGATTACTAACAACTTTGAATGTCCTTGTATTTCGGTAAGGAAATCGCCATTACCATTGTGGTACTATAGTGATGTATTCAGCGTGAACTTACTGTAAATGAACGAATAATCCACATCGAAAGAAAGGAACATGCGTTAAATGTTCAACAATAAAAATTATGTTGCTATGATATCATAATAACAAATGCCACTGCTGTAATCCATCGTTATGTGCCAATTTTCCTGCTGTTTAGATTGGCACATAACGATGGATTACAGCTTTTTGAGCAAGCAGTAAAGGAAACAAAAGAAAAATTTGGAGTAGGTATTAAAATCCATCGAGAAGAAATAAAAACTTTGAGGTTCACCGATGACATCGTAATTCTGTCAGAGACAGCAAAGGACTTGGAAGAGCAGTTGAACGGAATGGATAGTGTCTTGAAAGGAGGATATAAAATGAACATCAACAAAAGCAAAACGAGGATAATGGAATGTAGTCGAATTAAGTCGGGTGATGTTGAGGGTATTAGATTTGGAAATGAGACACTTAAAGTAGTAAAGGAGTTTGGCTATTTGGGGAGCAAAATAACTGATAATGGTCGAAGTAGAGAGGATACAAAATGTAGACTGGCAATGGCAAGGAAAGCGTTTCTGAAGAAGAGAAATTTGTTAACATCGTATATAGATTTATGTATCAGGAAGTCGTTTCTGAAAGTATTTGTTTGGAGTGTAGCCATGTATGGAAGTGAAACATGGACGATAAATAGTTTGGACAAGAAGAGAATAGAAGCTTTCGAAATGTGGTGCTACAGAAGAATGCTGAAGATTAAATGGGTAGATCACATAACTAATGAGGAAGTATTGAATAGGATTGGGGAGAAGAGAAGTTTGTGGCACAACTTGACCAGAAGAAGGGATCGGTTGGTAGGACATGTTCTGAGGCATCAAGGGATCACCAATTTGGTATTGGAGGGCAGCGTGGAGGGTAAAAATCGTAGAGGGAGACCAAGAGATGAATACAGTAAGCAGATTCAGAAGGACGTAGACTGCAGTAGGTACTGGGAGATGAAGCTTGTACAGGATAGAGTAGCATGGAGAGCTGCATCAAACCAGTGTCAGGACTGAAAACCACAACAACAACAGGTTTTAAGCCAGCGACACAATTTTAGCCTGTTAGAAAATTTCGTTATAGTGTGATATCGTCTGTAAAGACAAGAAGCGTTTGATTAGGTTGTAGCTAAGCCATTCTCTGCCAAATTCTTTATCTCTGGAGTCCGAAAAGTGCGTGCACGTTAAATTCTGAGCAGGTAAGACCATCACTTTTGAAAAGAGAGTGCCCGTACTCGCACCCTCGTATTCATTCTGGCAGGATGTTTCAAAGCTATGTGCTGCATCATCTGTGACTAGAGTTGGACGGTACCGATACTACTCTTATGGTATAGTACATAAATGATGTAGTAAATCGTAGGGTTACTGGTGGTATTGGTAGCATTGGTAGGGAAAGAAAAAAATTAATGTGTAGCAGAGAAATTGGGAACTAGTTTCTGTTTTTGTTTGGAATATAAATTGCATTTTATAAACAATAAAAATTAATCGAACACTTCTACGCTTTTATGTAAACAAACTAATTACGTTTGATGCAAGTACAGCTTACACCCACACACATAAAAATGTACGTAATTATTGTTGTTTTGTACCAAATAGAACGTTCCTTACCACGAACAAAGTTTCCTTTTATTATTGATAATGCGAAATTTAATATGAATAACAGAAACATGTTTTATATAATTCCGACGAAGTGTTGAAACGATGTTTGACATATTTTTGTTTTGCGTTTTATTTACTTGTATTTTGCCCTTTTTTTGGAGAAATTGTTTTTTATGGCACTACATGATGAATCTGTATTGTTCCAGTTTTTATTTTACTACACTATTCCTCCGTTTCACATTATAGATCTACAATTTTCAAATAAAACATGAATTAAACATTGAAAATTTCGGTTTTGCTACAAATACATCTACATCTACATGGGTATTCTCCTAATCACATTTAAGTGCCTGGCAAAGGGCTTATCGAACCACCTACACACTAATTCCCTATTATTACAGTCCCGTACAGCGCGCGGATAGACGAACACCTATATCTTTCCGTGTAGCTTATTTTATAATGATGATCGTTTCTCCTATGTAGGTCAGCGTCACCAAAATATTTTCGCGCTCGGGATAAAAAGTTGGTGATTGAAATTTCGTGATAAGATTCCGCCGCAACGAAAACGCGTTTTAATGATGTCCACCCCAAATCCTGTATCATGTCAGTGATACTCTCGCCCCTATTTCAGGATAATACAAAACATGCAGCCTTCTTTGAACTTTCTCGATGTGCTCCGTCAGTCCTACCTGGTAAGGCTCCCACACAGCGCAGCAATATTCTTACAGAGGACGAACAAGCGTAGTGTAGGCAGTCCCTTCTCTCTTACTTATTTTTTTAAGTCACAGGCAGTAGGATAACCGTGTAGGACAAAAATGTTCCGTAGGCTATGCGGCGCTTTATATACCCTAACTTAGTTTTTTGACTGTTCTCCACTTCTGGTTTCTAGGGGAATCCAGTAAGACATTGTTCGCATATGTAAGGGACGCTATCGTTATGAGGTAACCCCTGATAGGTAAGCAACACACCTAACGTACAGGTAGCGCTGGTACGAACATAACAGACGAAAAGTAGTAGGAGAACTACTATAGGCTAAGCTTGCTTACAGTAGAAGTGAATGGAAACTACGTATATTGTGAAAGATGTTTCTGATATATGCGAGTGACAATGTACGCCTAAAAATCCACCTGTCAGCGTTAGCACATGTATAACACACAAAATGTAGGTCGCAGCAGGCAGCCCCATCCGTCCAGTGACGCGCAAAATGCCACACTCTACTTATCAAACGAAAAACCGAAAATACGCTTCTGAAACATGGTGGCTGCATTGCGAGTGCGTGGCGTGATTTTGCGTACTGAATGTGGGCCAGCGAGCTGCGGTCCAGCGAGATCAGCGGACCAGAGCGGCCGCAGCCGGCGTCAAAGCAGGGCCGCGGCTGCTGCCGCGATAAAAGGTCGCGCTGCTATTATAAAGCACCGACACACCTCGCCAGCGGAAACTGCAGCACCAATAAACGCATGCGCTCGATACTTCCCTGTCGTCTAATACAAATATCAATGAAAGTAACCAAATGTGGTTTTGTTTCTCTAGTACATTCTACCTACAATGGTGCCTCGCTTTCACCATGATGCTCTTGGACGATCACAAGCCAATCAACAATTCCAAACAAAAATTAGAAACACAGTACGAAAAATATAAAAAACCAATGTCCATTTTCCCCAATCACTCAACTGCTTTTGAACCAGCTTCATGTACAGGATGTTCATAATTAAAGTTCCAGTTTCAAGAGATCGTAGAAAGACAGCCACTGCTAAGAATGACGTCAAATTCGAACAGGACATTATTGATGCAGGGGAAAACGCCATGGAACAAAAAATTTTACGAAAAGTTTGCCAAAAGATGGCGCCCTAAGTGTCTTAACGTAAATCCTGTCAAATGACTACAAATGACATGAATCGCAATACGAAGACTATGGTTTAAGTTGCAAATTACACCATCCGCACTGCTCAATTTGCATGACTGCAAGGTCGGCAGTCAGCAGCTGTAGCACTATTGGTTAGGTAAGCCGATCTACCACGACTAGGTCTACCACATTCTATGGGAAAAATCGGTTTTTAATTGTCCTGGGAGCAAAAACCGCAAAAAAAGCATGATAACATCGCTTTCTGACTGCTGTCCACCATTTTCTGCCGAAAGTTGAAATCGAGAAATACACTGTTGGCCATTAAAATTACTGCACCAAGAAGAAATGCTGATGATAAAAGGGTATCCATTGTACGAATATAGTCTATTATACTAGAACTGACATGTGATTACATTTTCACGCCATTTGGGTGAATAGATCCTGAGAAATCAGTACCCAGAACAACCACTTCTGGCCGTAATAACGGCCTTGATACGCCTCGGCATTGAGTCAGACAGAGCTTGGATGACTTGTACAGATACAGCTGCCCATGCAGCTTCAACACGATACCACAGTTCATCAAGAGTAGTAACTGGCGTATTGTGCCGAGCCAGTTGCTCGGCCACCGTTGACCAGACGTTTCCAATTGGTGAGAGATCTGGAGAATGTGCGAACCAGGGCAGCAGTCGAACACTTTCTGTATCCAGAAAGGCCCGTACAGGACCTGCAACATGCGGTCGTGCATTATCCTGCTGAAATGCAGGGTTTCGCAGGGATCGAATGAAGGGTAGAGCCACGGGTCGTAACACATCTGAAATGTAACGTCCACTGTTAAAGTGCCGTCAATGCAACCAAGAAGTGACCGAGACGCGTAACCAATGGCACCCCATATCATTACGCTGGGTGATACGCCAATATGGCAATGACGAATACACGCTTCCAATGTGCGTTCACCGCGATGTCTCCAAACACGGATGCCACCATCATGACGCTGTAAACAGAACCTGGATTCATCCGAAAAAATGACGTTTTGCCATTCGTCGATCCAGGTTCGTCGTTGAGTACACCATCGCAGCCGCTCCAGTCTGTGGTGCAGCGTCAAGGGTAACCGCAGTCATTGTCTCCGAACTGATAGTCCATGCTGCTGCAAACGTCGTCGAACTGTTCGTGCAGATGGTTGTTATTTTGCAAACGTTCCCATTTGTTGACTCAGGGATCGAGACGTGGCTGCACGATCCGTTACAGCCATACGGATAAGATGCCTGTCATCTCGACTGCTAGTGATTCGAGGCCTTTGGGATCCAGCACAGCGTTCCGTATTGCACTCCTGAACCCACCGATTCCATACTCTGGATCTCGACCAACGCGAGTAGCAATGTCGCGATATGATAAACCGCAATCGCGATAGGCTACAATCCGACCTTTATCAAAGCCGGTACGCATTTCTCCTCCCTACACGAGGCATCAAAAAAACGTTTCACCAGGTAACGCCGGTGAACTGCTGTTTGTGTGTGAGAAATCGGTTGGAAACTTTCCTCATGTCAGCACGTTGTAGGTGTCGCCGCCGGCGCCAACCTAGTGTGAATGCTCTGAAAAGCTAATCATTTGCTATCACAGCATCCTCTTCCTGTCGGTTAAATTTCCCGTCTCTAGCACGTCATCTTCGTGGTGTGTCATTTTTAATGACCAGTAGTACAGCATGTTCCAAAGCAGATAGGCGCGACTTGCTGTTAACTTTCTGAATGCGTTGCGCAGTACGTGCCTACACTTCAGCTACGTTGCTAATTGGAGCAATAAACACAACGTATTTCAGATAACTTTCACAGCCAGCTGTGAGGTCAAGAGATCTGGACGGCCAGATTCCAGGGAACGACGGCTGATTATTATTACATTTCCCAAATGCCATTGCAGCAGCCGCTTCACTAGTTGTGTAACGTGCGGAGTAGCACCATCTTGCACACAAGTCATCCTACCCACAAATGCACGCTGTTGAAGGGTTGAAATGAAGTTGGTGCGCAGAAGACTGTCGCAGCGTCTCCCGGTGAAGTTACAGGTAACAGGACGCGCAGGACTCACCTTCTGCGATAAAAGATGTCGGCAACCCGCATTACACAATCACCTCTGTAGAACATTGCAGCGCGTGCGGGTTTTCCGTTGCCCATATTAAGCAATTCTGAGTACGGACATGTCCTTGGAGATGGAAATGGGCTTCGACGGTCCACAAAATGTTCCATGGCCATTCATTGTCCACTTCCATGCGAGCAATAAATTCCAGAGCGACCGTTTTTCTTGCTGCAGGTCGTTAAAAAGCAACTCCTGAATTCATGCACCGTGCTCACAGGCGTGTCCAACATTCAGGCAATTCCCTCTGCACTGCATGTTTGCGCACCAACGCTCGATCCCTCCTGCAGTACAGTGCTGTGGCCGCATCTTTGACAGACATCAGATCAACTGCTTACCTGCCTCTGGCACAATGCACTTCAAAAGAACCTGTCTTCTCCAATGGTGTAATCATTTTCTCCAGACAGCAGATATCGGACCAATGCCTTTTGTCATTCCCTTGGATGTCCGGGACTTCCGCGGGAGTACTGGCGCACAGTCACTGTTCTTGTAAAAGAGCTTTACCAGCAGCGCCACCCTTCATGGGGGCAGTCATGTTGGGCGTCTCGAACGCAAACTCAGGAACAACCGAGTGCCGCGCGTCTGTTAGTGTCGTATACTGATGCCTTCGGCGCCATCTATTAGTCAAACCTTCATTAATTTTCTGTTCCATGACATTTCCCCTTGCATCAATAATATGCTATTCAAATTTGCTATCATTCTGCTCAGTGGTTCACTTTCTACAGCATTTTGAAACTGGAACTTTAGTTCTGGACACTTACAGTTTTCCAAGGACGATGTTTGTGCCACCTCAGTGCAGTCGCTCTTTGGAGAGTCTCGCCATACGCAGCTGTAAAGAGTAGCAGTTGTTGTCCCCGTCGCACTTCTGACTCGGATCAATTTACGTCAGGTGGCGCGAGGAAGGTTGAAACCCGGGAGTTTGGTAGTTCGTATTTCGATTCGCTATCAGCGTTACTGGGCGAAGATGACCACTCCAGTTTCTAAACAGCCACAAGATAGAAAAATGTGGCTAACAGGTTCATGGCAGTTGTTCAATGTTGTGTGACGAAATTTCAACAAGATTGTAGAACCTTGCTGAATTCTTTATTGTTATCCACAAACGAACGAGAGCTTCCTGTCTTCTTGTGTGAGGTGCATTGATGTTTAGCACCGGGAGCCACTGAACAGACCTAGAGAGAAGCGTGCCAGATTCAATGACCTATCAAAGCTGAACATCCACTAAGTGAGTGTGGAAAATATTGAGCAATACGGCTGAACGGCACACCTTTTTGTGAATAAAGCCGATTCAGTTTCTCCGAGTGTTTGTGTCTGCTCCCCAAGAACTTGCAGTTATGTTCACTTTTGCGGCTGTTTTCTGAAGATTGTTGCATTAGTTAATCGACCTATCGAAAGTGACGCCGAGACACTTTGACCTGATGTTGCATTGTAAACATGGTCTCTGAATATTACCAGGGGACAGTAGTTTGCATATTTCTTGTGTGTGGTGGTTATCGGCAAATAACTTCGGGAAACAGAAAATTATTTCTCTGTTCAGTAATGCAGTGTCAACCCGACGATACCAGTTTCCTAGTTTTACTCTTTATTGTTTAATCTCCTCTACCGAAAGTTTTTTTTATTTTCGACAGGCGCAACAAGGGCCGCACGTCACACGAAAGGGTAACCGAAAAGAAGTACAAAAATTACCTGTAGTCTTGAGGCCATCTATTGACATCTCAGATCTATTGAAAACCACTATCTTGAGTATGGTTATTAATGTAAGATATGCGTTTAATAAATATAGTTAATCAAACCTAGTGAAATATGCGTCTATCGAATTTTGGAAGTTCATACCGAAGACGCCGCACCAAACACTCTACTATGTTCAAAGACTGTTATTGTCCCAATTTCACGACTTAACTAATTTAAACGATTATTGGCGATCTAGTTGGACAGTAAATATGCTGGGGTAACATTGGTAAGTTCCAATACTCCACTTGCCACGCGATATTTTACGCATGGGGCCCCACAAAGACTCACACAAATGCGGAAAGGCCCTAATTCGCAATTCACTGTGTATGATTATTAAAATATCACTCGAAACACTCACTTTCTTAAACTTCAATATAATAATAGCATTGTTATCTCCACAATACAACATTCAATAAGAAGAAACTGCTGTACAAGGCACGCACTAATAACTTACGTTACTATAGCTTCACGCACGCTAGCGCCGACTAATCGCACAGACAGCTCAGCAGCATAGGCTGGTTGCACCGACTACTAGGCATCGACTTGAGCCCCCTGTTCCAGAACGATTTGAGTATCGTTCACGGGCATGGACGTCTGAGAGAACGCTCAACTTCCTTGCATCATTCCATCTGCTTGAGGCTAAGAAAGGTACCTTGAGTCATATGATGCTTAGAATAGTTCCTCCACTTGGGAGCCTATGTTAACACCAATTTTTTCTGTATTATTTGTAGGTTTCTTTATATGATGAAATTAATTATAATCCATTACCACTGTAAAAATGAAAGCGATTTTTTTCGAAAGGAGCTGTTGCAGGCTATCATCTCAGAATGTGATGATACAAAACGCACTGTATCTTTGATTATTACAATTACAAACATAAAAATTGGTACATAGTAATTATATTACATAATAAGTAACATGTTGAAAATTCCTAGTCTATTAGATAAAACGATAGAAATTTTACTTAGAAGAAGAAAAATATTGAAATGGTTTAAATCAGATTTTCAGTTTCATGTTTCGTTACCCAAATGCACAAACTATTAAAATTTTAGGTTTTTAGCTTTTGCAGCTTGGCAGAATACAAAATTATGAAAAAATCGATTTTGTCGAGAACTAAAAATAGTATGGGAGGAATTAGTGAATATGTTATGAAACGCATCAAAACCACTTTGGAAAAATCCAGAGTTTTGCTTCTTGACCCATTTTTCTCATAATGATTTCAAAGCGGTTGACTGTCAACTGCAATGCGTCTTTTCCTTGAGGTATTTGATTAGCACGTCCTCAAATGACATCGATGATAGATGTTGTCGGCGGGACGCTGCGCGTTTTATGTGCAAGTCCGTTTCTTCATTACCAAACTTCTTCACACAGTACCGCACGTTTTTGATGTCCATGACAGAGTCCCCATATACGTTCTTCATTGATGAGGTTAAAACAGTTTTAAAATCATAGGTCAAGAAGTAACAGTAAGTAAAACATATGGTGACCGTGTTGATCGGTAGTGCTGTGTATAGGACATTTCAGGCTATGACCTGTAATAATTCCCTTGCTATACGTTCATTATTAAATTTTTTTACGAAGCAAGAGGCATTACTTTTCGATAAATCTCGTATATGATGATATTAAGCTACTTTCACATACACATTCTATGAAAAAAAGGGAATTATCTGAAAGGGACGGGAATCGGTGGATGTTATACACATGTACAGACAAATGAAGGACTACAGTTTCAGAAAAAATTGATGATTTATTCAAGAGAAATAGCTTCTGAAATTAAACAAGTCAATAACGCCGCTGTTCCACCTCTGGCCTTTTCTTCGACGTCCTCCTGACGAATATCGTGGCAATTTTTATCCAGCTGGTGCGTTAGATCTTCATAATCCCGAGGCGGTTGGAGAGCCGCGACCATAATGCTCCAAACATTCTCAGTTGAGGAGAGGTATGGCGACCTAGCTGGCCAAAGTAAGGTTTGGAAAGGACGTAAGCAAGCGGTAGGAAAACTCACTGTGTGCTGGCGGGTATTATCTTGCTGAAACGTAAGCCTAGGATGGCTTGCCATGAAGGGCAACAAAACGGCGTGTAGAATATCATCGACGTTCCACTATGCTCTATGGGTGCCTTGGTTGAAACTCGATTACAGTACGCTGTTTCTTAGGCACCGATGTAGTTACATTACACACCGCCATGCCAGACGCTACGTTTGGGAGCCCAGTAGTGGCAGAGGGCTGAAAATATTAGGACATTAAGAATAAAAATGAAGAATGTTAATAACGTTTGTTTTATTTAAAATGCTTTAAGACGCATTATTTTTCAGCATATCTTCGTATATTCTGTTTTCTGTGACGAGCCCCGTGGACTACTGCATGGCCTGTGCAGGTGATTGATGAACTGTTACACTCGAAGTCGATACTGAAGTTACCATCGGCACAGCGTTAATGCATTAGGAGAAAGATTGCCAGCCACGTTCGATACTATGGCCTGCAAGGCGCCTATATAATGGAACGTATACACGGTTTCCTTCGTATGGTGCAATGTGCTTGTAAGCTACAGTTTGAGAAAAGAAAATATTTTACATATTACATGTGTGAGGAATGAAAGCGTGAATACCAAAATACCATTTCGGCTAAGCACACAAAGGAATTAGTGAATATATTATGAAACTGTACTTATTCTACTACGCGTACAACGACCACAAAACGCTCTAAAAGGACAGAAACGTTGGCAGTGTGGTTAAAGCGCTAGTTCCATGGCAGCAGGACGTAGCATACCATCGGTATTTAAGGAGATAGAGCGTGTTTCGTATAGCAGTCAAGAGATGCGGCACAAGGGTTAAAACGCTGGACTCTTATTCGGGAGTATAGCATTTCAGTTTTAGGTTTCCCGTTATTTACCTAAATCGCTTAAGGAAAATTCCGAGATGGTTCTTTTCAAAGAGCACATCCGATTTCCTTGCCCATTCTTCCCCAATTTCGTGCTGCTGGCCAGTCTCTAACAGCGGCGTCGTTGACAGGACGTTAAACTCAAATCTTCCTTCCTCCCCCACACAGCCCTTGTATCGTGTAGTGAAAAACATATGCACACAATAGCTGTTTATAACGTATAATATTTCACACAACTGTGATGGGTCGGTGCTTATGTCCGAGATCATTCAACAGAGTTTCTGTTGCGCAAAAAGTCATTGGCCACGGGAGACTCTAAAAAAAGTGCAGGCCGTTTGTAGAGACAAGTGCTTTCAGTGGGCGAATGTTCCTTTGTTGAAAGACAGTCCCAGAAGATGCCACAGAAGGGTGTTGACACATTGCTGCTCCATCCGTCACATGAAGCTTTAGCACAAGCCTCATATGCTATATTTCAAGGCGCCAGGCGTAGAGTAGACACACCGCCTCAAGACGTTTGTATGATGTGTCCCCCATCGATGTCACCGTATTTGCTGTCTCTCTGAACCAAAATTCCCCTCTGAAAATTAAATGATGAGGTCAACCAGTAGGCCACAACTCCTGGTTACCGGGGAAGCACTTTACCTGATGGTTTATGTTGCCTTACGATTATTATTTCCATCGAAACTGGTAGCAAATAAGAGTCGTTTTATCAGCATCTCTTAATGCAGCATGAAAATGATTATCTTTAAATGTTTACGAGATCTAGGGCATCATTTACACGAAATATATTGGAGGTAGTCAGTCTAACATTGGTGTGGTGAACTTGATTTCTGGTTGCTTTATGACAAGGTGTGCTGTAAAGTGTTCATTGCTTGTGTTTTGTAGTAACATCAAGTAGCAGTGGAACTACGTAACGCGTTACTAGTAATACGGCAGCGTATCCTCACGTACCACTAGGGACAAATTCCTGCTTGCTGTAATGTACTAGCGTGCAAAGTGCTCGATAGTTGTAAATTCGATTACCCCTCATGGCGAAGACCCAAATTAGAGCGCATCACTAGAGTTTTAAAACTACCGTAGACTATCATAAGTAAGCGTAGTTTGCGGTAGTTTTCCTAGTAGTCTTGCTCAGCGAAGGTCGTGCCCGCATTACTTGTATGTTAGGCGTGTTGCATACCTATCGGACGTTACCTCATAACTATTACTTTCTTTGCATCTGCACTCAGTGTTTTACTAGATTCCCCTAGATACCGGAAGTGGAGAACCATGTAGAGGCTGAGTGAGAATATATAAAGAACCAGGTAACCTACACAATATTTTTGTTCTACATAGTTATCTTCATGTCACTTAAAAATAAACAGTATTTATAGACAGATTAAAATTGTCAATTTTTAATTAAAATTTTATTCAAAAATTGTTGATCTGTAACGTGAAACACAGGGATGTTGTAGTAAAAATAAAGGAAACAACACAGACTTATCATATAGAGCTGGAAAACGCAATTTTCTCAGTAAAATGCTAAAATATAAACCCGCAAAACAACAATATATCAAACATCGTTTCAGTACTTCGACAAACTCATATGAAACATGTTTGTGTTATTCATAAACAACTTTTACATTTATCAATAATAACAGGAAAGTCTTGCCTTTGATCACTATGGAGAACGTTATGTTGAGTACAAAATAACAACCATAATTGAATTTATGTTTACACATGGTTACATAAAAGCGCAGAAATTACGAGGTCAACTTATTCTGGTTACTTATAAAATACAGTTTATGTTCTGTGAGACTGTAAAGTACACAACGGAGCAACACTGAATGATGTGCGGCTCTAATTATGAGCGGAACAGAGACAGAAAGAACCAAGAGGAGTTGTCAGTCCCCAGTTCCTCTCTTACACATTAATGTTTGAAAGTTAAATAGTATGCTTTCGGTATTTTAGTTGCAACAGGGTCTGCAGCCAACATAAATCATCTGAACGTTAGCATTTCCGCATCAGTACTTTACACTCCTAAGTGACACGTGACATCGCTGCAGTTCAAAAACCATTTGGTGTCATATCTTTAAATACTACCGCCACCAACCTACATTTTCAACGAAGTGTGAGTGTTTGGGGGAATGGATTGTTTTATGCTAAACAAACATCTGAAAACGGCTTCACGAGCAAAACTACGCAGTAATAAAATGAAAGTAACGGCATATTTTGAGTCTGTTTGAGAGGCATAATGTTATCTTTCAGACAAATAATGTGCTTCTTGACAGACAATAGGAAGCTATTACGTTATTAGACAAAATTATAATAGTTGTTTAGTTGCCACTTCCTACAATGGCCTTAGAAATGCCAGAGGAATGTTGTGTACACCTTCTGTCTTATTTCATCTTAGTTATATCAAAAGTCTTCTAAATTATAATAATGGATCCCCTATCTCTTCCCTATCGACTCCTGTTTCTTCTTCTACCATGTCAGCGAACAATTCCTCTCCTTCATTGATGCCTTCATTGTATTGTTTCCATCAATTTGCTCTCACCTCTGCATTTCACAGCGGAATTCTCACTGCATTCTTACATTACCGTCCGTGCTTTTAATTTCACCGAAGGCTTTTTCGACCTTCTCTATGCTAAGTCAATCGTTTCGACAATCATTTTACTTCTGTTTCTTCGAATTTTATTGCAGTCATTTCGCCTAAGTTTCTCTCCACTTTCTGTTTATTTCATGCTTAAGTGACTTGTATTCCTGCATTCCTGAATTTTCCTGCATATTTTTGCACTTCCCGCTTTCGTCGATCAGATGAAATAGTTGTTCTGTTACCCATGGTTTCTTCGCAGCTACTTTCTTTGTACCTATATCTTTTTCCAACTTATGTGATTGCTCTTTCTGAGATGTCCAGTCCTCATCAACTGTATTGCCTACCCTCCTCAACTGTGATGCCTACCCAGCTATTTATTGTCGCAATATTTATAGTGACAGAGAACTTGAAGCGTTTAGTATCTCACTTCTTTGTACATTGATTCTTCCTGACTAGTCTCTTAAACTTAGCCTCCTCTTCGTCATTATTTAATTATGATCTGGGCCTATAACTGCTCCTAGGTACGCCTTAGAATCCAATATGTGATTTCGGCATCTCTGTCAGATCATGACAAATATAACTGAAATATGTCCGTATCTCCCGTCATGTTCCAAATGTACCTCCTCCTCTTGTGATTGTTGATCAGAGTATTCGCTATTAGCAGCTGAATCTTATAGAAGAATTCAGTTATTCTTTCTTCTCTCTCATTCCTACTACACGAACCGTTTTCTTCAACCTCTTTCCCTACAACCACTCTCCAGTCCCTCATGGCATCACGTATCATACATATTTAGGTGCAATACTAAGAAGAAATAGGAAGTGTAACCATCACCCAAAATCAGTATTAGGGAAGGTGAGCAGAATGCTTAGATTATTTGGAAGGATGCTGGGAAAATTAATTGCATATGTCAAGGTTCAAAAATGGTTCAAATGGCTCTTAGCACTATGGGACTTAACAGCTGAGGTCATCAGTCCCCTAGAACTTAGAACTAATTAAACCTAACTAACCTAAGGACATCACACACATCCATGCCCTAAGCAGGATTCGAACCTGCGACCGTAGTGGTCGCACGGTTCCAGACTGAAGCGCCTAGAACCGCTCGGTCTCCCCGGCCGGCCATATGTTAGGAAATTCGTTTACGGAATGCTAATGCAATCAATTTTGGACTTTTGTTTTAATGTCTGAATTCCGTATCAAGTAGGTATGGCGACAGATATGCATAGATTAAATTCAGAGACTCGCGGCTTGGATGGCAATAGGTTCGTTTAATTCTTACGAAAGTATAACAGAAATTTTGGTTACTTTAAACGGGTGTCCTTTAGAGATGTAGTTCTGGAGAAACCCTGTTGGATGAAGATACAGAAACTGTGTTTGAAGAAGACAGTGCGACCATTGTGCGGCCACCATTGTATATCTCGCGTAGGAAGCATTATAATGAGATAACAGAGGTCAGGGCGGTTACAGAGGCATGCAGGCAGTCATTTTCTACTCTCTCTGGGCGAAAACGGAATACTAAAAGAAAAACAAAGGTATTGATACCATGTACCTTCGGGCATACACTGTACAGTGAATTATAGAGTACATAAATAGGATGTTCCCATTTCGGCAACTTCAAAGTCAGTTTGTAAGGTCCTCGAGTAAGTATTAACTTCTTACGTTGCTCGACCATTAATATGATTATTTCTTCTCTGGCCTTGTTTGATGAAGTGCATAAGTTTCTGACGAGATTTCGCAGTAGAAGTAGTAAATGTAGAATCTCGGCTAGCTTCACTTGAACGCAAATGACCGCTCAAATCCGTGAAGCTACTCCAATAAAGTTTTGTAAACGACAGTTTACTGCTAAGGACAAACACGTGCGGTGGAGCAGTGTGCACGGAGCAGACAATGGGGCGCAGGTAGTGTGGTGTGGTGTGTAGAGAGCGTGGCTGGCGCGGCGAATGAGCCGACAGCGCCCGGGGAGGCGCACCCAGGGCGCTGCAACTTTGGCAGGGATTCTGCCGGAGCCTGCGAGAGAATGGCCGCATTGAGCCGCACGTAACAGGCGCGCGGGAACCTTTCCAAGGCGCCAACCATTCTACTTTACTCCGCCCTTTCTTCTGCGCGCTCTCTTTTGCCCGCCCCGCTCCCGCTCGAAGAAGAGAATGTCGCGCGAATCCGTGACGATACGGAATTTAGCTGCGGGCCTGGGACGCCCTTGCAAGAGAGTGCAGTATGAAAATGAGGCTTAGGCATTAGTCCAGAACTGCAGTCTAATATGCGTTACTTTCCGCTGGTATCAGTTCTTCACATTTTCACCAACCAGATGCACAATGACAATGCAACTGCCTCTGCTAATGAAATTAAATGAAATATCAGTTCAAAGGAAATTGCGTACGAGTAAATATTTAATCTTCGTTGATCCATTATGGACCGTGGGACGACGGCTGGCATGAACTTCTTGACGTAATAATTTACCAACAGCCGTACGATTAGTAGAAGTTTATTTTATTTTATGAACTTCTATGTGCTACCAGTTTCGGCATTACATTGATCCATCTTCAGGCCCCACTCGTCACAGTCGTAAAATCGCTATACACGGAAGGAGCCATATATCTGGATCCGTGAATCAAATCGTCCTGCAACAGCTCTTGCCGGCCATGCGACCCAGACTGATTCACGGATCCAGTTATATGGCTCCTTCCGTGTATAGCGATTTTACGACTATGGCTAGTGGAGTCTGAAGATGGCATCAATGTAATGCCGAAACTTGTAGCTCATAGAAGTTCATAAAATAAAATAAACTGCTAGAAATCATACAGCTGTTGATAAATTATTGCATCAAGAAGGTAATATTTTGCCAGAATCAGAGGCCATAATTTATACCTCTCTCAGTGGAAAAGCATCAGCCTCGTTGTTTTCGTAATAATTGAACCAATTTATCTCCCTTGCTCGGACTTATGGCTGTTGAAGTAGTTTTCTTACTGCGCAAGTGTTCTGCCCTTCGTTTCGTACGA
Organism: Schistocerca gregaria; assembly: GCF_023897955.1. Lineage (NCBI taxonomy): Eukaryota > Metazoa > Arthropoda > Insecta > Orthoptera > Acrididae > Schistocerca > Schistocerca gregaria. The sequence continues at coordinate 784,865,560 of NC_064920.1, forward strand.
AACTATTCAGTAAAGTTCTTTTCCACCAATCACTTTCGGAGTTTGTTTAATTGTAGCGACCTGTTACGAAGTGTGTCTAATATCGCCAGATACGTGTAATAATTTTCCGGGATACTCGCCTGGATGAGCCTCTGCAGCACTGGTTGCCAGACGTCGTTAGGGAGTGAGATAATGTTAAGCAGGCTAGTACACAAGAACCTTTACACTACTGTTATTAGTATACATGTTTTCCAGTACTGTTAGTACAACAATATTGTAATGTTTCCTTTGTGTAACCCTGAGTGTGTCTGCAAAGTGTTGTGATGAAAATCAAAGCTGACCAGTAAAACTTACGTCAAACCTACCGGATATCTGCGCGCCTTAGCATGTCGCTCCCGGGATATGGGGAGGCGCGGCTTAGCGACTGGACCGGCGCGCTGGCCAGTCTCGATGTGGTTTCTAGACTGTTTATCCCATCCCACTAGGTTCCTACCGGCCTCGCAGCCACGCCATGCCTCGGCCACATGATAAACAAACTCGCACACATTCATAGACTTTCCATTAGATACCACCAGACACAGGGAGAAGGGGTACACATGCTATCGCTAATATTGCCAAATTCGGAATAACATGCCGAGAATGTGAAGATACGGGATATGGCCAGGAAAAAGACGTATCTTCTTCCATCATCCAGTAGGCTCAGGGCTAGGGTTTCTTGGTTGAAATGGCTCTGAGCACTATGGGACTTAACATCTATGGTCATCAGTACCCTAGAACTTAGAGCTACTTAAACCTAACTAACCAGTCATCATGTAGGGTTTCTTGTTGGCTTAATTAGTCTTCTCATGTATTCATTCATCATATCAGTTTACTTTTTGTACTTATCTGGGCAAGGACACTGTGACTCATTCTATAGAAGTTTATTCCGTAGACCTGTCTGTAATAACCTATAATTCCCCTTCTTGTGTTTCCTCATGAGTAATGTTGTCCTCAGTAATAAGGCTGGTTTGAAAACTGCAGTGTTTCACTAGGCAATGTCCTGTTGGAAGTGGTTCGCCGTTTCCCTCCGTCGACCTCTGAACCAACTTAACCAGCAAGCAGTTGGGGGGTCCTACAACCTAACGTGGACGCCAGACCACGATGCAGTTCTGTATTTTTCACATTAAAAATTGATTGCCAGAGCGAAAGGGGAGACAAGTGGCGAAGGACTGCACCCTGGATCTTTAGACGTATTGACTGACACTCAGAGAACTTGCGACCTTAGACGTACACCTCAGAACTTCATTTCTTTATTATCCTTCAGAATCCGAACCTCTGATCGAGGTAGGAGCATGGGGGTTTTTAACTTTCGTTATATTCTCTCTTACCTTATTATTTTATTTCTATAACGTGTGCTAGACGTCGTAGAATTTCAGAGATGCATTATTAGGGCGGTAATGGCTCGGTAGAGCCAACACGGAAGTACAGGGTGACTCAAAACTTGTTAACATTTGAAAATTCAATATTTCACGGAGTAATGTAGGCAGAGAGACAAAAATTGACATAAATGCTTCAAATGGAATGTGATTTTACTGGAACTTCAAAAAGTGCACAAAAAAAGTCGGACAGATGGTGCTTCGTATTATACGAAAGCAATAGTTAGCAAAACAATTGATGGCATTTTGTTAACTATAGAAAATGGTCAAAATGTTGGCCGTCGTTCGTCAACAATACCTGTAGTCGAGGGACAATGTTGTGAACAACAGTGTACACCGTATAGAGGGTATGGTGAGAAATTGCCGTCTGATGTTGTCTTTAAGCATCCGCAATGAGGTCGGACTACCGCGGTAGATTAGCGACTTCAGACAACCTCACAACCAGTTGTCACACGGATTGAGGTTTGGGGATCTAGGACGCCAAACATGACGGTCGTGGCGGTCCAGCACGCGATTCTCACCAAACGATGTGCACAAGAGATCCTTCACACGTGTAGCAATTGAGATGGAGCGCCATCCTGCACAAGAGTCTACCTTCCACCACGCGTTTATCAGCCAGGCTAGGGATGATCTGACTCCCTGTCTAACTACAACTCATTTTATACACGATTTTCATGCGGAGTCGCTGACGTGTTGCTGTCCAGCACCATCTGTTGACCAGTTTTTGCACTCGTTTTTGGTTTCAATAAAACCACATGTCATTTCTGGTATGTGTGTCAATTTTTACCTCTCTACCTTCATGATTCCGTGAATCAGTGCATTTTCAAATGTTTACGGGCTTTTGGGTCTCCGTGTATAACGGATATGCTTTGGAAGTAGACAACGTCCAACTCACGAAAGCCTGTTCGTTAAGTTTAGAGAATTGGTATTCGAGGTAAGAAGCGCAGCACTCCTGTTGTCTCCACGATACTGCTCTGAGGTAAGATAAATTAGAGTACGTTCCGAAAGCAATCAGATATTCATTTTCCGCTCTCGTCGTACGTGGAACGGTTAGGACAGTGAACGGATGAAGTACATTTGCTGTTCATGTGTGGTATACAACATTCAGAGGTAAATGTAATGTGATTAAATCATCCCGTTTTACTTACTATGGTTACATTTTGTTGCAAATAAAACGCGTATGGTACGCAGGGAATCTGAATGCATTTGGTAACTATTTCTTTCTTGTTGACTATTTCTTTTTTCAAATATAAAAGTTTATGCTCCTATATGCCATGATTCTAGTCTTTGCGCTTTATATGTATTAAATACACTTCACGTGCATCCCTTTGTAAGGATTTTTTCCATCAGCAATTATTTTCTTGTCGTCAGCGAATAACGTAACAGTTATTTAATTTGATGTAAGCTGCGTGTGCAGTTTATAGTTACTATATCTTGTTCTGAACATGCATCTGCTCTACATATTTACTGCAAAGTAAAATACCATGCATAATTATAGAAAAGTATACGTAGGTTGCCCTCGTGTAGCGTACCTGTGTTTCTTGTCACAAAATTACGAAATTTGTTGTCAGATTGAGAAAATCGCGAAGTTTCTGTTAAAAGAGCTGAATATGTTCTCTCTTGGTGATGTTGCGGGTATCGGGTCCGTAATTTGTTCAGCTCACACTTAATGTAAAACGTTCATAACATTTCTAGACAGTGTTGATGGGAACTCGAGTTCTGGTATATTTGCCCATAAAGATGGGACCAAGACTGAATCTTTCAAAAATGGTTCAAACGGCTCTGAGCATTATGGGATTTAGCGTCTGAGGTCACAGTCCCCTAGAACTTAGAACTACTTAAACCTAACTAACCTAAGGACAACATAAACATCCATGCTCGAGGCAGAATTCGAGCCTGCGACCGTAACGGCCGTGCGGTTCCAGACTGAAGCGCCTAGAACCACTCGGCCACATCGGCCGGCCTGAATGTTTCACATAAATCAAAAAACCATGCACATGGGATTAAGTAGGGTGATCGTGAAGACAGTAACAGGAATTCCTGTCTATTTTCTGCACCAAATCCGAACATTTTTTCCACGTTGTTATGTTTAAGAATTCACGATCATCGAGCTGGAGTGAAGCAGATTACCGTTATCAGAAGGGAGTCTGCACTGTTGGTTTGTAGCAGCCAGATAGACAGTTAGCGGCACGTCCCCATACACGGGTCTTGTAACGGAAGAAGGTGCCAGAAAAAGATACCGTATTAACATTTGGTGAGTCAGAGATGTGTAGCTAGATTGTAATTGAATTTTCTATGGCTCATAATCGAACATTTTGTTTGCAGGAAAATGATGTTCCCTAACCATTTTTTTCTATATGCTGTTCCAGTCCTATAGCAACCGAAAAATTATAGAATTTTCCGTCCTGTTTCACATCTTTTTCGGGTTACGCTGTACACGCTCGTATGTTTCTCCAATCATCTTCGATTTAGATACATTTAGAGATTCCACCCGTGACTTTAAATTGTAAATACCATTCCCGAACGACCTATTTTCGCCAAACCTCTTTCCGACAGTTCGTTGCACTTTTGTAATAAACTGATGTTATTTTGAATTTGCTGCAACAGAAGGAAATGAGTTGTGGAGGAAAAACGAAACGCTGTTTCCGCCATCTTACCTGTCTGGAGAGCGTTTTACTTAAGGATAAATTTCGGACTGCACCCATCTTCGAGTGAAGTGGGACGTGCAGAAAGTGTGCGTACCTCACGAAACGTTCTTCATATTATAATACCATAATAGTACCAAGAGAATTGCTGGTTTCCAACTTACGAATGCATATTTTCTGTATCTCTCAGGTCAACAGGCAATGGGTGAAACTCTAAATCGGCCGTGAAATAAAAGAAATGCTATGCAGCCGAGGTGGCTTAGTTACTGGTGCTGCAGCATAACATGACTAGCCATTAAAACTGTAACACTATGGAGGTAGATTTCTACAAACGAAAAATTGGTCAGGTGTGAATAGGACTTGCGGACCGAGGGTTCCGTACAAACTTTATTATGAATGTAGACACTTCATCCATTCTGGGAATGGAGGATCTTGACGATATTTTCCTGTTATCGACGTTGACACTAGCAAGATATCGATCCCTGGAATCGAGGATCATGACGATTTTTGCCTCTTATCGACGTTGTTACTGGCAAGATATCGATCCCTGGCGTTCCAACACTTTCAAAAATATTTTAATCTAAAATCTTACGTCCGTTAACAAAGGGGAAAAATATTTTTTCAGTGCTTTGTAATTATAAATAACGGTTTTCTGATTTTTCCTCTTTACTTGTACTGTGACTCATTTCTTCTTGCCAAATGAGTCAGTTTGCGAATATCAAAATATATAACATAAACTGCCGTATCTTTTGGTTGCATTGACTTTGGAGTTTATGTTTATTACACCGCCAAGATACTGTGGACCTTAGTACGTGAAATAAATGTCTACGTGATACGACTTCTGCGTTCCTTAGAAAAAGGAGGCTTTAACAGACTGACAGCCGACAGTCACACAACAAACGACAAAGTTTGTTTCGTGTGTTATAATTACAAATTCAAAATTTTCAGGTTGTAGTGTGCAACCTTGCTAAATTGTACCCTGTGGGTTTTCATGAGTGAGTTTGCGAGTATCAAGATATATGACACAAATGGACGTATCTTTTGATTGCACAAACAAAAAAAAAAATATCGCAAGGGGACAGTAGGCCATAATACGTGACATAACTGAGCGAGACGGAGCAATGGTTAGCACACTGGACTCGCATTTGGGAGGACGACGATTCAAACCCGCGACCAGCCATTCTGATACAGGTTTTCCCTGATATCCCTGAATCGCTTCAGGCAAATGCCTGTTTGGTTTCTTTGAAAGGGCACGGCCACCTTCTTTCCCCATCCTTCCCTAATCCGATGGGACCGATGACCTCGCTGTCTGGTCCCCTAACCCGAATCAATCAACAGACGTGACATAAATTTCAGCTTGATACATCTGCCCGGTCTTGAGAAAAAGAGTTTTGAACGGTCGCACAGAACGTTGCCAGGTTGCTTTTGTCATCGCCATATGGTCCCATTACTTGGTGTTATAGGCCATTTGGTGTTCCTTATCTATATAAACGATTTGGGAGACAATCTGAGCAGGCGTCTTCGGTTGTTTGCAGATGACTCTGTCGTTTATCCACTAATAAAGTCATCAGAAGACCAAAACAAACTACAAAACGATTTAGAACGAATATCTGAATGGTGCGAAAACTGGCAGTTGACTCTAAATAACGAAAAGTGTGAGATCATCAACATGAGTGCTTAAAGGAACTCATTAAACTTTGGTTACACGATAAATCAGTCTAATCTAAAAGCCATAAATTCAACTAAATACCTAGGTATTACAATTAAGAACAACTTAAATTGGAAGGAACTCATAGAAAATGTTGTGGAGAAGGGTAACCAAAGACTGCGTTTTATTGGCAGAACACTTCGGAAATGTAACAGACCTACTAAGGAGACTGTCTACACTACGCTTGTCCGTCCTGTTTTAGAATACTGTTGCGCGGTGTGGGATCCTTACCAGAGAGAACTGACGGAGTACATCGAAAAAGTTCAAAGAAGGGCAGCACGTTTTGTATTATCGCGAAATATGGGAGAGAGTGTCACTGAAATGATACAGGATTTGGACTGGACATCATTAAAAGAAGACGTTTTTCGTTAAGACGTTATTTTCTCACGAAATTCCAGTTACCAACATTCTCCTCAGAATGCGAAAATATTTTGTTGACACCGACCTACATAGGTAGGAACGATCACCGTGATAAAAAATACAAATAAATTAGAGCTCGTACGGAAAGATATAGGTGTTCATTCTTTCCACGCCCTATACGAGATTGGAATAATAGAGAATTGTGAACGTGGTTTGATGAACCCTCTGCCAGGCACTTAAATATGACTTGCAGAGTATCCATGTTGATGTAGATGTAGATTTGGAACGCTACTGGGTACACAAACGATCAACTCTGTTTCGGATAGGCGAAAATTATGATAACAGGCGTTACGTTGTCTATGTTTTGAGGCGTGAGGTTTCTGTGGCATTATACAGGGTGTAACGGGTGTATGTGCAGATATTTTTATATGTGCTAATGTAATATGTTGGTTGTTTTTTCTCTGCGCTGAACAGTCCCCACAAACACGTCACAGACTTTACGACCTGATGTTTCCTGCATGGCGGTACCTGGGCCCCGATGAGAACGACGCGTGGCAATATAGACTACCCGTTTAGCATCCACGCGTCCATATCTGACCTGCTGCCTTGTGGAAAACGAAGATTAATGGCGTCCTTGTGCCACGTAAACTTGGAGATAATACCCAACCTGATAATGTACGAGTTGTAATAGCTATAATTATTAATCTGCAAATGACTTAAATATGATATAATGTTTCTCAGTATACTATCCTCAGTCACCAGTAGAAATACTGCAATTACACCTATTACACCTTGTATTTGAGCGATACACCAGAAGACCACGTAGAAAATGACTTAAACAAAATTTATAGTTGGTGTAATGAATGGCAGCTAGAAAATGTAGAAAATGTAAGTTAATCCAGATGAATAGGAAAAACAAGCCTGTTAATGTTCTAATACAGCATTAGTAGTTTGTTGCTTGACACAGTCACGTCGTTCAAATATCTGGCTGTAGCACTGCAAAGTGATATGAAGTAGAACGAGCTTGTAAGGTTGCAGTAGAGAAGGTGAATCCTGGACTTCGGTTTATTGGGAGAACTTTAGGAATGTGTAATTCGTCTGCAAAAGCGGGCTGCATATGGGACACTAGTGCGCCCTGGCCTTGAGTACTACTTGAGTTTGGGATTCGCACCATGTCGGACTTAACGGCGGCATCAGGGCATTTCCCGGGCGCGCTGCTAGTTTTGTTGCCATCAGAAAAGAAGAAAATGCAGTCATTATGGAGATGCTTTAGGCACTCAAATGGAAATCCCTGGAGGAAAGACGACGTTCTTTTCGATTAGCAGCAAAGAGAAAATTCAGAGAACTGGCATTTGAAGCTGACTGCCGCCAACGTTAATTTCACGTAAGGACCTTGAAGATAAGAGAAATTAGGGCTCGTACAGTGGCATGTAGACAGTTTTCCCCTCGCTGTATTTGGAAGAGGAACAGAAAAGCAAATGACAAACAGTACTACAGAGTACCCTTCCTCATGCGTTATATAGCGGCTTGCGGAGTGAGTATGTAGATGTAGTTGATTCCAGTCTTACCCTGGCCTACCTTGATAGACAGGCGTTCGACTGTCTTCCTCACACACTAAAAACATCTGGTCACGGGTTACCGAGAGACTGGCGTGCTATCAGTCACCAGCCATTACGGTTGATGGACTATTCTGTAAAGTTGAAGCAGCATAGAATGGCGACTGTATCTGTTTTACAAGCTCAGTTTGACTCCATGATCAGCTGGGTTGGAATCATTCCTACAACCAGAGGTCGTAGCGCTCTGTATTAAGTTCCACACCATCTGTATCCCCAAATCACCTAAAAATTTAATCACAGATTGTTCATACTGTACAAACAATATGTAAAATTTCATTACTTGTTATGCTTCCTGGTGTTGCAGTTTTAATGACCAGCAATTTGCACTATTATTGGTGGACATTAATGTGGGATGTGCCTATCCTTCGCCTTTATGACGTCTTGGATTTTGCTGCGAACGCTTTCAGTGAGGTTTCTGTTTAACTTTGGTAAAATGTCAGGCCATTCTTCCTAAAGAGACTAAACTAGAAAATGTAGTGACATTGGACGCTGGGATCTGAAGTCTATGTTCGAACACATGTCGAAGGTGTTCAACTGTGTTCAGGTCGGGATTTTGTGCAGGCCAGTCTATTTCAGGAACGTTACTGGCCACAAGCTGTAGCCTCACAGATGCTGCTTTCTGAAAGGGTGCTCTATCATGCCGACAAAATCAGTGAACGTCTCCGAACTGTTCCTCTTCTGTATGGAGTACAGACTGCTGCAAAATGTGTTCACATCCTTCCCCATCTAACTTTTTCGTAAGTGCAATAAGGAGACCTCACCCTGACCACGAAAAATACGTCCATTCCGTACCACCGTCCCCGTCACACTTCAGTGTTGGCACTACACAGGTCATGATGGCAGATAACCTTCTCCTGGCATTCGACAAACCCAAACCCTAACATCGGATTGCCACATGGCATAGCGTGGTTCATGATCCAACATCACTCATTTTCAGTTATCCACTGTCCAGTGGCGTCACTCTTTACACCTCCTCAAGCGTCCCTTAACACTGACTACAGAGATTTTTGACTTTTGAGGGGGTGCTCGGCCACTGTACCCCATTCCTTCCAGCTCCCAACGTAGAGTCATTATGCCAGGTTGACTGCTGGTATCACTTTGAAACGCAGGAGTGAATCTATCTGCTGATTTTATGAAATGCAATGCTCGACGGACCCTGTCTGCTACAACATGAGGCCTGCCTGTTGTTGGTTTATCTGCGGTTGTTACTCACGTGTCCACTTCACAGTCACGTCACCAAAAGTCAACTTGTGCAGCTTTAAAGGCGCTGAAATGCCACTGATGGATTTTTTTCTCAGTTGACATCCAATGACTCCCATGACCGAAGTCACTTGGCTTTGCAGACTGACCCATTCTTCCGTTTCTGATTCTCTAGTGACAACACAATATTCCTCGTCTCCTTTTATACTGATATCTAGTGATCGAATCAACATTACATTGGGATGTCGGATACTTTAGATTGGTTAAGCTAGATTTATGAAACCTCTTCAATTCTTTGTGATAAGTCTGCATATCTCCAGTAGCATTTTGCCTCGATTAGATTCTCAGCTCATAGTATTTTAGACCTACTGCACTTCAACAGAATCTGCAAAGACAGAGGCTCTGTATCACGGCCCTATTATCGCGTGCATCTTAGTTCGCACCGACCGGAACCCTGACAAAACATGTCGTCGCCCCCCCCCCCCCCTCCTCCATAAACAGAGCTTCGTATAGAACTACGCCCTTATACACATCTGGCCATTAAAACTACTACACGGAGAAGAAACGCAGATGATACGCGGCTATTCATTGGACAAATATATTATACTAGAACTGACATGTTATTATATTTTCAAGCAATTTGGGCGCATAGATCCTGAGAAAACAGTGCCCATAACAATCACCTCTGGCGGTAATAACGACCTTGATACGCCTCGGCATTGAGTCAAACAGAGCTTGGATGGCGTGTACAGGTACAGCTGCCCATGCAGCTTCAACACGATACCACACTTCATCAAGAGTAGTGACTGGCGTATTGTGACGAGCCAGTTGCTCGGCCACCGTTGACCAGACGTTTCCAGTTGGTGAGAGATCTGGAGAATGTGCTGACCAGGGCAGCAGTCGAACACTTTCTGTATCCAGAAAGTCCCGTAAGGACCTGCAACATGCGCTCGTGCATAATCCTGCTGAAATGCAGGGTTTCGCAGGGATCGAATGAAGTGTAGAGCCACGGGTCGTAAAACATCTGAAATGTAACGTCCACTGTTCAAAGTGCCGTCAATGTAAACAAGAGGTGACCGAGACCTGTAACCAATGGCACCCCATACCATCACGCCGGGTGATACGCCAGTATGGCGATGACGAATACACGCTTCCAATGTGCGTTCACCGCGATGTCTCCAAACACGGATGCCACCATCATGACGCTGTAAACAGAACCTGGATTCATTCGAAAAAATGACGTTTTGCCATTCGTGCACCCAGGTCCGTCGTTGAGTACACCATCGGAGGCGCTCCTGTCTGTGATGCAGCGTCAAGGGTAACCGCAGTCATTGTCTCCGAACTGATAGTCCATGCTGCTGCAAACGTCGTCGAACTGTTCGTGCAGATGGTTGTTGTCTTGCAAACGTCCCCAGCTGTTGACTCAGGGATCGAGACGTGGCTGCACGATCCGTTACAGTCATGCGGATAAGATGCCTGTCATCTCGACTGCTAGTGATACGAGGCCGTTGGGATCCAGCACGTCGTTCCGTATTACCCTAATGGACCCATCGATTCCATATTCTGCTAACAGTCTTTGGATCTCGACAACGCGAGCAGCAATGTCGCGATACCATAAACCGCAATCGCGATAGGCTACAATCCGACCTTTATCAAAGTCGGAAACGTGATGGTACGTATTTCTCCTGCTTACACGAGGCATCATAACAAAGTTTCACCAGGCAACGCCGGTCCACTGCTGTTTGTGTATGAGAAATCGGTTGGAAACTTTCCTCCTGTCAGCATGTTGTAGGTGTCGCCACCGGCGCCAACCTTGTGTGAATGCTCTGAAAAGCTAATCATTTGCATGTCACAGCATCTTCTTCCAGTCCGTTAAATTTCGCGTCTGTAGCACGGCATCTTCGTGGTGTAGCAGTTTTAATGGCCAGTAGTGTAGCACACTGCAGGTGGTGTCCAAACCGACCTCCGGTTTGGGGGCTGCCTTAAAATGCTAGTTTAACGAAGTGCTACAGTGCTTTCTATAACAATTGTGTTGCCGTGCTCTAGAGAGCTCAATAAGGAACGTGCCCGGTAAACGCTACTGGCGCGCGCATGACCGCCGCAGCCATCAGATAAGCCGGCAACGTCCGCAGCGCAAAGCGTGCTTGCCGGCGCCCCGTTATCTGCCGGGGAGGCCGTGAGCGGCGAGCAGGGAGCAGCCACTGCCAGGCGATGGGTGCGTCGATACCTGCCGTGTGTGGCGGCCGGCGGGCATGCGTGCTGCTAACTGCCGCCGCTGGGACGCTGCCTGTTGCTGGTCAATTATTCAGTCCTTGAGGTACCGTGCAATCAGGGCTGATCGCTACCGACGATTGGGATGCGGTGGCCGCCTTCAATACAACACAATGCGATCTTTTTGTTCGCTGCCCGCAAGTGTTTCGCTGCAGTTGCAAGCTATCCCGTCTTCACTGGCCTTATTACCTGTAAGAATTCGTCATGTTGAAAAGTATACTACCATAGTACTGTCAAAATTATGATTTTTGCAGTGTATTTTCAACATAGTCACAGCTATGTTAATATGTGTTGCCTTTTGGGACTGCCCAAAGTTATTACTTCAGCCGTGATTTGTCTACAAAACGAGGGCAAAGCGAACACTTGATGTATGGGGTCGCTTTTGTTTTTCTTATCAGTTCAACTGAGGGTAGTATGTTATGCCATGTTATCGCCTGCTAACCAACATACCATCATACAATCCTCACAGATATGTGATTTCATCGAAGAATTTTTGACTGATTGTTCCGATTGCGTTAGTATGGACGGCGAATGCACAACAATAACGAAAATAACATCGCTTATCCCCTAAAGAAGCGCGAAGGGACCACTAATGTTCTTCATGTGGATAGAACATAAAATGGTACTGTTTCGCTGTTGGCCATAGACGGAGCAATGGGGTTCGACCTACTGTCGTTCCACCCTCTGCCTGTGACGTCATTGGGTCAGGTATGGAGGGACATGTGGTCAGCACACTGCTCTCCAGGTCGTTGCACCACATACCAGACCTCCCACTGAAGAAAAATCGCTGGCAATATCGGCAATCGAACTCGGGTCCTCCTCAAAGACGTCAGCCACGCTCGCCATTCAGCAACGGAGGCGAGCTTAATATGGATAAACAACGTATCATATAGGATCGGAAAAAATGGTTCAAATGGCTCTGAGCACCATGGGACTTAACATCTGAGGCCATCCGTCCCCTAGAACTTAGAACTAGTTAAACCTAAGTAACCTAAGTACATTACATATATCCATGCTCCAGGCAGGTTTCGAACCTCCGACCATAGCAGTCACGCGGTTCCGGACTGAAGCGCCTAGAACCGCAAGGCTACCGCGGCCGGCATATATAGGATCGCAGACGCTATCGGATTGTTCCTTGCAGGGGTGTTATCTACAGGAAAATGTCGTCTCTGGACGAATGTAGGAAAATGCAGGACCATCAGGACAGTATTTACACTGTTTAAATTTTAATAAAGGCGAGCTAGTTCCCACTACAATGGGAAATAATCCGACGGCATACGACAGACTTCTTCAACCCGTCAAAATGCTTAAATACTTACGTGTAATACAACAAAGTTAAGTAAATTGCGTCTAACATGTGACATTAGTAGAAGGACAGGTAAATGGAAGACCTACCGGTTTTGGAAACAGTAGTGCAGAAACGACACACAAGACGCTGGAGAGATCATTAGTATTGGAGGAAGTGTGGAAGATAAAAGATATAAGAGGTAGAGCTAGGCATGAAAACAAACGGATTCAAATGGATGTAGGCTGCAGTAGTTACTCAGAGATTAAGAGGCTTGCACAGGGTAGAGCAGCACGGGTTAGTTGCAACAAATCAATCACCATAATGAAAACTACAAGAACAACAACATTACACATCGAACTAACTGAGAAAGACGGTGCTAGAACGTAACAGGTCGGTATAGTGCACAAGAAAGAGCGGCGCAGACACTCGGGCAATTTACATGTGAATCGTTGGAAGCAAGGCAACTTTGTTTATACAAAATCCTATTGGATAACTTTACTTTGCTGATATTCAAAATTGCATGACAATTCTGCTGTTTGCGTCGTATATCTCGTGCACGAATTATGAGAACAAGATGAGGGAGATTCGTGTGCTTTCAGAGACCTGTAAACGGTCTATACTAGAATGAAATGCTGAAGGAAATGTGTGATATTGGTACAACGTATCCTCCGCCATGACAATGCTGCTGCTTAAGCAGTATATATATGTAAATATAAATGTGAAACTTGGCCTTAGAAAATAGATTTTTTTTAGAATCTAACAGATAAATTTAAATAATGGAAGTTTCAGCGCTGATAATCCTATGTTCAAAAAGTGATAGACACCCCCAAAAACAAACGTTTTTCATATTAGGTGCATTGTGCTGCCACCTGCTGTCAGGTACTCCATATCAGCAACCTCAGTAGTCATTACACCTCGTGAAAGAGCAGAATGGGGCGCTCTGGGGAATTCACGGACCTCGAACGTGGTCAGGTGATGGGGTGTCACTTGTGTCATACGTCTGTACGCTATATTTACACACTCCTAAACATCGCTAAGTCCACTGTTTTCGATGTGATAGTGAAGTGGAAACGTGAAGGGACACGTACAGCACAAAAGCGTACAGGGCGACCTCGTCTGTTGACTGACGCAGACCGAAGACCGCCGACAGTTGGAGGGTCGTAATGTGTAATAGGTGGAAATGTATCCAGACCATCACACAGGAATTTCAAGCTTGCATCATGATCCACTACAAGTACTATGACAGCTAGGCCAGAGGGAAAAACCTTGGATGTCATGGGCGAGCGGCTGCCTATAAGCCACACATCACGCCTGTAAATGCCAAATGACGCCTCGCTTGGTGTAAGAAGCGTAAACATTGGACGATTGAACAGTGGAGAAAAGTTGTGTGGATTGACAGATCAACGGTACACAATGTGGAGATCCGACGGAAGGGCGTGTGTATGGCAAATGCTCGGTGATCGTCATCTGCCAGCGTATGTAGTGCCGACAGTAAAACTCGGAGGCGGTAGTGTTATGGTGTGGTCGTGTTTTTCATGGAGGGGGCTTGCACCCCTTGTTTTGCGTGGCACTATCACAGCAAAGGTCTACATTGATGTTTTAAGCACCTCCTCGATTCCCACTGTTGAAGAGCAATTGGGGCATGGCGACCGCATCTTTCAACACGATCGAGCACCTGTTCATAGCGCACGACTTGTGCCGGAGTGGTTATATGACAGTAACATCCCTGTAATGGATTGGCCTGCACAGAATCCTGACCTGAATCCTGTAGATCATCTTTGGGATGTTTTGGAACGCCGACTTCGTGATAGGCCTCACCGACTGACATCGACACCTCTCCTCACTGCAGCACTCTGTGAAGAATGGGCCGCCATTCGCCAAGAAACCTTCCAGCATCTGATTGAACGTATGTCAGCGAGAGTGGAAGCTGTCATCAAGACTAAGGGTGGACCAACACCGTATTGAATTCCAGCATTACCGATGGAGGGCGCCGCGAACTTGTAAGTAATTTTTAGCCAGCTGTCCTGATACTTCTGATGACAAAGCGTATCTAGAAAAAAACTGAATTAAGACACGTAGAATGTAGTTCAAATGAAGAAAACCTTATATAATTCAGTAAGGTAGCAATCATTTTGGATCTACATTACCCTCCGATTAGGTTAAAGAAACACCAATGTTAATCTCTGTGTTCTAACTGGATCACAGACACCTATAAATTACATCACACCAGTGGTAAAGGCTGACTTGATGACTGGTTGAAGCGTATTTTACCAATGAGAAGAAAACGATTTTTTAAAATATTTATAAATGAAGCTTCAAACGACAGCTTTAATTTTCGTAATCATCATTGAACAACATATGTAGCTTTAGCGAAAGTTAATAAATTAGAATTTCCTGTAGGCTGTTTGCTTTGTTTAAAATAAGGCCGATGTTATACATCTTTCCAGGGCTGTAACAACGTGATAAGCGCCATGGCTGAATCCTTCTGTGCATTTTCGCAGTAACTGTGCAAGATTCAGTTTCTGTCGCTGAAGTGCATCATCAGCTGGCCTTCGTGCTAATCTTACAAATGGGGGCGTGGTGCTCAGTCTTGGTTGTTAAGCTGTTGTTTGAACAAAGAGCTATATGCGAGGCTACTTAGCGGATTTCCAATGGAACCAAGAATTGTAGCATATAGTTGATACAGATTTTCGTTGGAATACGTGTTATGTTTACAAATGCTAATCCTAAGTTTTATTATGCGAAAATCTGCTTAACTCTTCTTAACTGATTATAATGGGGCTTACGCCGACAGCTGTCATGTCATCGAGTGGTATAAACACAGAAATGTGTACAATGGAACTGCTGCTTCATCCTATTGCCGTTTTCAGTCAGCTGTAACTAACGCGTTTTATATACAGGTATAACTGTGCCAGTTTCAGCTTTTTCGTTGGTGTCTGTATCATACCGTTGTTTTTACTGGACCGGTAATCCAGCACAGTCCTCTTTCCGGTCCATTTTCCAGTAGAGCAGGATTAGAGTGTAGACCCGTTAAAGCTGTTTGCGTCTCATCACACACCGAAGAAAACAGTACCGTCTTAGATTTTCGCATCTCATCCCCACAAAACGGGCCTTCTTATTAAAGGCAGAAATACGGAGGTTCATATTCCGATACTGGTATTTAAGTGTACGACTATGGTGTTGTTATCTCTTCCGCTTCACGTGGTTGAATTACCGAAATCCGTTGAACTGCAAGAGAAAGTGCGATGCCTTTCCCATAGCTTATCTTTCGAACGTCGAAGTTTGTGTTTCAGTCGGAAAACGAAAGATACTGAATGGCATTGGTCCGCCTTTATGAAAATAACACCATTCACTGCGGTTTTCGTAAATAGCATCAAGTATGGAGCATTCAACAGCAAAATGCGAGAACACTGAAAGAGCTGTGTGCTTCTCGCGATGAGCACCTAATGTTCTATGAGCAGCCAACGGCGAAGTCATGCTTTAGGAAGTTATGAAGCGTTGAAGGTACTTGGCAGTAGCGTGGCTCGAGAACGTACTCCCTATAACCGATGCTGGCACTAGCTGCCGTTAGCCAGACTTGATATCATAGACGGTTCCACGTGAATGAGAGGAGCATTTCACCACAGGTCACTGGGTTGGACCCTCTCTCTTCTACAATGGTCTCCTGACACATCCCTTGTTACACATCGATAGTGGTCATTTTGAACTGTAACACCAGCAAAGACAGCATAATATGAAATTTTGTATATTGTGAAAATGATGATACAGTATGGTGAAAAGATGAAATTATTAAATTTTTAGGTGATTTTTGAATGCGGAGAGTGCGAATTTTAGTACACAGAGCTGACTTCTCTGGCGGAAAGAATGTCTTTAACAGAGCAGGGCTTCGAGTCAAACTGATCATGGATGACAGACACATGTACGTCTTTCCAAACTACTACAGTTCTCTTCAGTAAGTTCATAAATCGTTGTGGCTAGCAATCTATGACTAGATGTTCTCAATAAGTGAATTATTTGAAGGACTTGCAGACCAAGGCAACAGTCAAGCTCCCTATTTATCGAGGTAGATCAGGACAGCACGGCACCATACAGTCTTGCGTTATCTTGTTGAAGTATAACGTCACGGAGGACTCAAAAGTAACGCGGAGGCACAGGTCTTAAACCGTCATAAATATATGGACTGCTGTGTAAATGATGGGTATGTGAACCAGAGAGCCGGCCAGAGTGGCCGAGCGGTCCTAGGCGCTACAGTCTGGAACCGCGCGACCGCTACGGGCTCAGTTTCGAATCCTGCCTCGGGCATCGATGTGTGTGATGTCCATAGGTTGGTTAGGTTTAAGTAGTTCTAACTTCTAGAGGACTAATGACCTCAGAAGTTATGTCCCATAGTGCTCAGAGCCATAAGCTAAGTCCGTACGGTGACAACGACGAGGAATGGAGTCTTGCAACGCTGTTCGTCCTTGGAGATTCTAGGCACGTATACATCTATCGGAACCGCAGAACCGGGACACGTCTGAAGAGACGACGTGGTGTCTGTCCCATGTCCAGTGTCGTATTTCAACTCAAACAAGCCCGTTTCCTGACTCAAAGGTTATGACGTGACTGTATCATCCCACATGGCTGTACGAACAATATATCTGCCTCTCGGGCGTTAGTCACGTGGGGCCACTGAGATCATGTGCGGCACTGATAGTGCGAATCCACAAACCCACAACAGTGGTTGGCAGAGATGCTTGACGAAGAAGTTGCCAGATCCCAGAGATGTCGTCTACGTCAATTATGTAGCTATTCCTTATCCGTCAGTACGGCAGAATGGAGATGAATTTTCTTGAAATGTAGCCCCAGACCATTTGCGTATGGCATTTGTTCGTTGTGCCGGCCAACAGTGCAAGGTATCAAATTAGTCTGCAAGGTCTGTAGGATCGGCTGAAGCGACTCAGCACACCAGTGACAATGGTCACGTGTCCATTGGAGTTCGAGGTATTTATTGCCTCTGGTCAGTGAATGTAGACACAGTGTCACCAATATGGTCTGGGTAGCACGCTGTCGATTGCGTTGAATCCACGCTGGTCCATATCCATTGCAGCATTCCTGTGTTGAGGCAACACTGTGGAATAAGATATTTGATTCATTACTGACATATGGGTAAGATGGCGGTTATCAAATGGTATGGTCAAATTGTGTGGTCGAAGACATCTCCGTTGCTGCATACAATGCTTTTTTATTCAAAGGTTCCACACATGACTTTGTAGCAGCATGCCCCGAACTAAGGGAAATGCCGAGGTACGACGAACCAGTTTGGCTACAGTTGGTTATCCATGTCACGAACAGCCTGGTCGAGGTGGTCCGATAGATGCTCGATTGGGTTTGAATCCGAGGAGTTTGGTAGTCAGAGGAGTACGGTAAAGTCATGCCGGTGCTCTGCCAACGACGCCCGTACATCGCGAGCTGCGTGACACGTTGCACTAGGCTGCTGGTAGGTGCCTCCCTGCCGAGGAAAACCAAACTGCATGTGGGGATGGACATGGTTCCTAAGGACACGTGCGTGCTTGTGGTGCTCCACTGTGCCTCCCAGAGTGACGAGAACGTCCAGGTAATGCCACGAAAGCATTCCGCAGTCCATGACGCTCCACCCTCCGTCCTGAACCCTTTCGACGATTGCTGCAGAGCGTTTAGTTTCAGACGTTTCACGCCGTACACGCAAACGACCGTCTGTCTGGTGGTGTATTAACCGTGATCCATCTGAAAGAGCCGCTTGTCGCCACTCCACTTGCAGTAATGGCGTGCAAATTCCAGCCTTCATCGCCGTTGAACAGCAGTCATTGGCTGCATAAACCAAGCGCCTGGTGCGGAGACCCACCGTTCGTCGTAGGGTCGTTGAGGAGACACTTGGTAGGCGTTTGCTTTATCTGGGCTGTCAGCTGCTGAATAGTTACACGTTTGGTCGCCCGCGCTATCGCTCACCCTGTAAGGTAGCAGTATTTTGCGCCTTACTGTAATACACTCCTGGAAATTGAAATAAGAACACCGTGAATTCATTGTCCCAGGAAGGGTAAACTTTATTGACACATTCCTGGGGTCAGATACATCACATGATCACACTGACAGAACCACAGGCACACAGACACAGGCAACAGAGCATGCACAATGTCGGCACTAGTACAGTGTATATCCACCTTTCGCAGCAATGCAGGCTGCTATTCTCCCATGGAGACGATCGTAGAGATGCTGGATGTAGCCCTGTGGAACGGCTTGCCATGCCATTTCCACCTGGCGCCTCAGTTGGACCAGCGTTCGTGCTGGGCGTGCAGACCGCGTGAGACGACGCTTCATCCAGTCCCAAACATGCTCAATGGGGGACAAATCCGGAGATCTTGCTGGCCAGGGTAGTTGACTTACACCTTCTAGAGCACGTTGGGTGGCTCGGGATACATACGGACGTGCATTGTTCTGTTGGAACAGCAAGTTCCCTTGCCGGTCTAGGAATGGTAGAACGATAGGTTCGATGACGGTTTGGATGTACCGTGCACTATTCAGTGTCACCTCGACGATCACCAGAGGTGTACGGCCAGTGTAGGAGATGGCTCCCCACACCATGATGCCGGGTGTTGGCCCTGTGTGCCTCGGTCGTATGCAGTCCTGATTGTGGCGCTCACCTGCACGGCACCAAACACGCATACGACCATCATTTGCACCAAGGCAGAAGCGACTCTCATCGCTGAAGACGACACGTCTCCATTCGTCCCTCCATTCACGCCTGTCGCGACACCACTGGAGGCGGGCTGCACGATGTTGGGGCGTGAGCGGAAGACGGCCTAACGGTGTGCGGGACCGTAGCCCAGCTTCATGGAGACGGTTGCGAATGGTCCTCGCCGATACCACAGGAGCCACAATGTCCCTAATTTGCTGGGAAGTGGCGGTGCGGTCCCCTACGGCACTGCGTAGAATCCTACGGTCTTGGCGTGCATCCGTGCGTCGCTGCGGTCCGGTCCCAGGTCGACGGGCACGTGCACCTTCCGCCGACCACTGGCGACAACATCGGTGTACTGTGGAGACCTCACGCCCCACGTGTTGAGCAATTCGGCGGTACGTCCACCCGGCCTCCCGCATGCCCACTATACGCCCTCGCTCAAAGTCCGTCAACTGCACATACGGTTCACGTCCACGCTGTCGCGGCATGCTACCAGTGTTAAAGACTGCGATGGAGCTCCGTATGCCACGGCAAACTGGCTGACACTGACGGCGGCGGTGCACAAATACTGCGCAGCTAGCGCCATTCGACGGCCAACACCGCGGTTCCTGGTGTGTCCGCTGTGACGTGCGTGTGATCATTGCTTGTACAGCCCTCTCGCAGTGTCCGGAGCAAGTATGGCGGGTCTGACACACCGGTGTCAATGTGTTCTTTTTTCCATTTCCAGGAGTGTATAATAATTGTTTCATAGACGAGTTAGAGATCGGTTATTATGTTATTTATCAGGCAATCAGCGTATTGAAATTAACATAGGGAGTATCACGCGCGTATTAACTTCAAGAAATTTGCATGTTGCATGAAGTCGGGGTTCAGGTGATGTTTTCATGGAGTTTGGCTGGAGCAGACGAGTGGCACTGCTCAAAGGCAGAGCACAGGGGTGCGGAAGTTTACAAGCGACCATTACAAGTCGGCGTGGGAAAGCGTCCCACTGGGGGAGACACGCCGCCGGAGCAGGTGGCCACCCATTGCGCGGACAGCAGAGGCAGGGCTTCGAGGGACGGCGTCTCGTTGGCACTGGACGTTACGCCGACGCCACTATGTCGAGATGAGGAGGCGCCTAAGAGAGCCTTCCCACGAATCTTAACGTTTTCTGGGGCTTTCTAAAAAATTCGGTTAAGCTAGTGCAATGACCTTTTCCCGCGCAAGGGCGAACAGGGAGACACGATTGGTGGGTTCAATTTTGAACGGAGTTTCAGTTTGTTCCAGAACATATTAGGCGCAGTAAGGCGCGGAATGTTTTGATTGGCTGGAAGAAGCCAGGAAATAATAGTGGGAGCGAACTGTGCTGGTCTAGAGCCACGGGATTGGCCAGCTCGAAAAATAGCGTCTGGGTGCTGATTTTTGCAGAGGGAAGCTTTTGTAGCTGTTATCGAGGAGAAGCGTCTTAGCTCCTGTAGCGAACGGACGTTGTGCTTTTGGCTCTGGTGTAGGAGAGTAAATTCTTTTCAGTGTGCTGTGGAGAACTTTGAATAAGTCTGCCAGCTGCAACTGAAACTAGTATTCAGTTAGGGGTACTGCCATATTTTACTGTTAGAGCCAGGCTGATTCCGCCAATACGGTTGGGAATACTGTCTCATAGGAAGGAGACAGGAGCAGAGCAATTTCCTTGAGCCACACTTTGTTAAAGTCGTTATTGGATTCCACTTTTAGGCTGTGAGTTCCGTCTTAACGAGTGCGAGACTATTGGAAAGAAAGCAGAATTAGGTTTTGAATAGGAGTTTATGAACAGGAAGCCTGTTCGCAAAAATTTTTGTTGCAATTGAGGCTTCTCGACGACGCAGACGCCATCGGCAACTTGCTGACCTGTCCACGGTGCTGCATTTGGTAACGCGATGCTCAGCTTCGGCATTTAATCAGATATTACGCACGCCTGTGATTACCGGAGCTCAGTTTTCCAGCCACGCCTTTATTGAGAATTTGGTAATTGCAGTAGGTTTGACTGACGCATTTCAAGCCGTCTGACAAGGGGAGAGAGTAGAGAATAAGTACGGTTGCATTATCCGACGTTAACAGTTAGTTTTGGAATTTAAGGGCCATTGCCATTACTAGCTTAATTTTATCACTTATAAAGGTATGTCATTGTTCAGTTTGATGTTAGGAAGATTGTTGTTCAATAAATGTGTTCAATGCTATCCTTGTTTGTTTAGTAGTGATGTTCCCTGAACACTATTCAGTTATTAAATATTAATCAAAATTAGTGAAGGGGCAGTTTTAACTAACAGGTTCGGTCTCATAACAGGCCTTCAGCCAGAGCCAACGATCCGATCCAGTAGGCAAAGTGACCAAGTAAGAGCATTATTGTTAAAACTCCCCGACATTTGGCTGACCCGCCTAGGGTCCCTAAACATCATTTTATATTGAAAGAAACCCCTTCCAACCCTTCTCATCTAAGGCCAGCAGTGCACCATAATTGCCTCGGCGCTGGTTTTGGATGGCGCCATCTACATCTACATGATTACTCTGCAATTCACATTTATGTCTCTAGCATTCCACTCCCGAACAGCGCGCCGGAAAAACGATCACCTAAACCTTTCTGTTCGAGGTCTGATTTCTCTTATTTTATTTTGATGATCATTCCTACCTATGTAGGTTGAGCTCAACAAAATATTTTCGCATTCGGAAGAGAAAGTTGGTGACTGAAATTTCGTAAATAGATCTCGCCGCGACGAAAAACGTCTTTGCTTTATTGAATTCCATCCCAACTCGCTTATCACATCTGCCACACTCTCTCCCCTATTACGTGATAATACAAAACGAGCTGCCCTTTTTTGCACCCTTTCGATGTCCTCCGTAAAACGCACCTGGTAAGGATCCCACACCGCGCAGCAATATTCTAACAGAGGACGAACGAGTGTAGTGTAAGCTGTCTCTTTAGTGGACTTGTTGCATCTTCTAAGTGTCCTGCCAATGAAACGCAACCTTTGGCTCGCCTTCCCCACAATATTATCTATGTGGTCTTTCCAACTGAAGTTGTTCGTGATTTTAACACCCAGGTACTTAGTTGAATTGACACCCTTGAGAATTGTACTATTTATCGAGTAATCGAATTCCAACGGATTTCTTTTGGATCACCTCACACTTTTCGTTATTTAGCGTCAAGTACCACCTGTCACACCATACAGAAATCTTTTCTAAATCGCTTTGCAACTGATACTGGTCTTCGGATGACCTTACTAGACGGTAAATTACAGCATCTTCTGCGAACAACCTAAGAGAACTGCTCAGATTGTCACCCAGGTCATTTATATAGATCAGGAACAGCAGAGGTCCCAGGACGCTTCCCTGGGGAACACATGACATAACTTCAGTTTTACTCGATGATTTGCCGTCTTTTACTACGAACTGCGACCTTCCTGACAAGAAATGACGAATCCAGTCGCACAACTGAGACGATACCCCATAGGCCCGCAGGTTGATTAGAAGTCGCTTGTGAGGAACAGTGTCAAAAGCTTTCCGGAAATCTAGAAATACGGAATCAACTTGAGATCCTCTGTCGATAGCGGCCATTACTTCGTGCGAATAAACAGCTAGCTGCGTTGCACATTTTGTAATGCGCCGTTTACCTTAAGCACGGCGACACACACACAGTTTACAGACTTAGCCGTTTCCGAAACGCTTTTGCGCTTGTCCCGAAAGACAATGATCACGCCCTTTTGGACGTCAGATAAAATTCTCCGTTTCCGCTTTACGACAACGACTGCACTGTTGCCCGCACCCCCGGACACGCGTTATGTACCCTCCTGTGCTAATGCTGCTGCCTGCCGTCTCTGACTAGTTATTGCCCGTTGATGTCGAACACTGACGGTGGTCACATTAATGTGACTGGTCCGTCTATTTATGGCTAGTACACTCCTCTGCCCGTTCATCGAGTTCGTGTTCCTTCGGTCTATTCTTGCTGGATGTTGTGGCCTTCAGCGTCACCGAATCTGAGCCGCCACCTGCGGCACCACGCAGGCCCGTCATCTTAACGACGTTGTGATGGGACGTGGCGGAATGCCGGCGCAACGGCGGGGGCGGCGAGAGGGAGCCGCAGCGCGTCGCGGGCCCTGAAATCAGATCTCCAGCGAGCCGAGTGGCGCCGCCTACTCTATTACGGCTTATTACAGCCGGCGGCTATTTGTGCTTTCATGGCGGCGTCTAGCAGAGCGAGGGCGATGCGACGAGAGGCAATTTTAAATAAGAAAGGCTCGCGGCCGCAAGGGCCGGCTTAATGGAATGCGCGATGAAAGAAGGCGTGCGCATGCGCGCGCCGCGCTGCCGCCGGGTAGCAGCGCGCATGCGCAGCCGCGCCTTTGCAATGAGTCGCCACCTGCGGGCCGCAGCTGGATCTGCTAAGCTAGCGCCGCCACCGTGCTGGGCATTGTTCTGCGGAGCGCGCACACCTCTTTCATTACACAAAACACTTTATTCCCCTTTCCTGGAGGTAATGCCACGTGTAACTAATGCTCCACGACCTGGCGTTGTCAGCGCTCCAGAACTCGTGAATAACTAATGAAGATTAAAGAGAAGCATGCATAATTAATCCGCTGTTTGATTAACCCGTGTTATGACGGATACTACCGTCGCCTGTTCTTATATCTGGACCGAAAAATAAAGGAAGAGGTTCGCAGTACTTTCTTGTCTTCCAGTAGATAATGAAGAAGTTTTGTATCGTAGAGTACACAGTGGTGAATTATTAGTTAATAATACCTACTAAGAAGTCTCAC